>NC_142622.1:18677500-18830833 GCF_059453375.1 Lepisosteus platostomus
TAAGGATTTTTTCACAGAAATCTTTAAGTTAAACAAGGGAGGGGGGAAGGATTATTTTTTTCAATTGCCAGTAATCGGAGAACAGCCTACCAACACGATGGGCAAACAATTTTTACATTTTTTTTCAAAACGAAATAAAAAATAAGATACAATGACGTATCCCTGCCTAACATTGCATGACTTTAAAATCTGTAAAAAACTGGTTTAGTTTGTTAAAAACCACTTTTATGCATGAAAAATTTTCTTCCTTGTAATCAGCTTAGAATCTTTGTGTACGCTGTAAGATTTTTACTTTTTAATTAAATGTTTAAATACTTGAATTTCATCAACACAACACGTTTCATACAGAAAAAAAATCACATTCTCTTCTCTTCCTTTTGTGTAGGACAGGTGAAAATACTGCGCTCCGTCAGAGGGGGGGACAGCACAGCATGATTCCATATTATATTCCCTATTAATCAAATTCTAAAAAGAATGTTTTCTTACTACGATAACAAGCGCAAGTATTCATAGAAATGTTAAAACATTATAACTTTTTATAAAGTATATAAATTTAATATAGTCAGAAGGAACACTTAAAAACTTTTCCATAATAACCACAGTAAGTAACTGAATGAAGGACTTTGATGCTTAAAATGTTTATGAAGAAAGTAGAATACTGGTGTGTATTTTTTATTTAAACTACTGTACCAATACCAGCCATATCCAGCTTGCATAATATGTTTATATTCCTAAATTAACAATTTATGACATTCAGAGATGTAATGCTCCTGTTTTTTTCCCAAAATTTCCCTGTAGCTGTAAAATTCCATATAAATATTCAATATTAAGTGGATTTAAACATGCACAGTAAAGAGATTAAATTAAGCAATCGTTTCATTAACAACCAATGCACCACGAGTGCCACCTGTCGGTCATTTTGGCCAGCCAATCATGTACTGCTGTATAACGTGCTAATCTGCAGATAATTTCGCACAGCATGACGTTTTACCACGCATTTGAATTGTATATAACTTTTTAAACTACATTTTAACCACTGATTTAATAAGAACAAAGCAGAAGCTCAGCCACCTATCGTTAAATCATGCAGCTCTTTTTAAGCATACTGAACACTCAAACACAGAAACTGGCCTTTGTTTATATCCTGCATCATTATTACAATACCCATTCAGTAATTGAGAAGTACAAGCCTCCAGTTAATTCAGCATGTTCTCTGTTTGAATTTGGCCAGCAGTAGTAGCGGCCAATCAGTAATGCACTAGGCTGTTTAGAGGCAGGGCCAAAGGCTAGAGATGTATTTGTGAGAATATGCTGTGTTTAACTGACACCTTTTCACATGGGTCCTTCTCCCTGAATAGTTCACGGCTATGACTACTGTACATCTGTTGAGGAAGACCATGTAAACATAAATGTACAAAGTACAGTATTTGTATTTTACATTACATCTGCACCAAAACATGACGTACAGTATTTGACCCAGCACCAACAATGAAGAGCTGATGTCAATGGAGTAAGATCACTTTATCAGCCATATACAATTTCTTGCATTAGGAATGTGTCTTCTCACATACCCCAACTTGCTCTCTACAAGACACACAGGCAGTGAGAGAGAAGCTTGGAGTCAGAGCACAGGGTCAGCCATTTATATGGTGCCCCTGGAGTAGTTGGGGTTAAGGGCCTTGCTCAGGGGCCCAACAGAGTAGGATTCCTCTGCCAGCCATGAGATTTGAACCCGCAACCTTCCAGCCACAGGCACAGATCTTTAGCTACAGTGCCACCGCTCCGCCGTGAGTGTGGCAAATCATGTTATCCCGCTAGGCTAAAATGTCTTAAAACACATGGCACTGAATGAAAAGGATGGGTGTTTGGACACCAGGTATTGAGGGTTTTATGAAGGTTAAGTTGCAGTGATGGGGCAGTGACACCCTATTGTTGATGAAGTTTCCTGCCCTGATCAAAAGCTATCTTAGCACATGCACCAGGCAATTCAGTGGTAACATGTGGGGTTGCTAAGCAGATTTGATTGAGAGGGGGGCCTTATGACAGGATTTGATGGAACAATGCATGTTACACTTGGCCATCTACTGTATGTACAGCCATTTCCTGAATGAGACCAGGACAGCTGGCTCAGCCCACACCAAAAACATTAACAGGCACACCTCCATTTCCCATGGGGGATCAGTCAAGAGCCCCTGGACTTTTGGAAGAAGGAAGATTTTAGAGACAGACACCAAGGGCTCTTTGAGAAAGGCTCTAGCATCATCTTCCTCCCCTCGTACTGTACCTGACATTGGATTTGGAGAAAACATGGTGGTGGGGGGGTCAGGAGCATGAGGAAACCATGTTGTTTGGGATAGGGGGCTGGAGAAGACAATTAAGAAGGATCAAAGTAACTACAGGAAGGACAGAACTGCTGGACTGCATTATTTTGGGTCATTTGTTTGGTAACTGGGGTCTAATGGGAGACCTTGTGACTGGTCTGGAATGTGTGTCATTTGGAGTTAATTGTTGTATAATGTGCCTTGGGTGTGGGGTAGACAGTGTTAAGTGCTGTGATCACTAGAAAATAAAAAGGGCACTTAAACAAAACTAGTGTCTGTTGCACGTCTGTGCATGCCCTGGTGCTTCTGGGAGATGAAAAGAACATGTAGCAAGGGCAGAAGGGTCCTAACACCCTTTTTGATTGCTAGGTGGCATAGTTGTCTACAAAGTCAAGAAATTCCCAAATTTAGGGGTCACCCTAACTGTGACACACACATATTGTAAAATTTTAATGAGTATGTTAGTTCACATATTCATCACTATTTTTGGTTTGTTAATTCAGCAGGATATGGTATCCATTAATTCTTCTTAAAAATGCCCAGCAAACACCAGACAAATCTTAGAAAGAAACAAAGTAGCTTTAGGTTTCCTGTTTTGGCACTGTTCGGATCAGTTCATCTTCTGCCCCAGCTTGGTAATATTGGTAATATTAAGTATGATGACAATAACACAAATAGATGAAGGACATGGTTTCCTTTTGTGTACTTAAAGTACATATTATTTAATACTGTGTTTCAGGACCCTTTAAATAATTCTACAGGATGTTCTAAAAATAAGTTAAATATGCTTCAAATTAGAGAATGTCATGTTTTCTAATTAATAGTAATTGTCCAGTTTAATCAGTGTTTTACAAGAAACACAAGGCACTGTACAATAGCACACACACAATACACATAGCAGACATAAAGAGAGAAAAAAGAAAATTGATTCAGTAATAACAAGCATGAAATTGAATCCAACATCAAAAGCTTTAGTGTAAAAGCTTTAGTTAAAGATAGATCTTTAAGGAAGATTTAAAAATGTTGACTGAGGCAGTGAGCTCTACAGATGTGGTGCACCACACAAAAGGCTCCATCACTCATATTAATGTGCATCTTAGGGGTACTGTGATCCAGCCACTTACTGTGAGGACAACTTAGACAATTGTCTGAATTATCAAATATGACACTTTCATAGAAAACTTGAAACTTTTCTATGTAAGGGAAAACTTTCAGTAGGGGATGGTGTTATTGCAAGAGGTGCTATACCCTCCATTCTGTACACATTACGTTTGTCAAATTATAATGTGCTAGGCACTTATTACCAACAAAGAAGAAGAGTATCCTTCACTGAGAAAAACTGTAGTACAATAAATATGCATCCCAATGTTAGTGTGAAACATGGATAGACACCACCTGAGACTTTGTTTCGTCTCTAGGTTTGTCTGGTAGAGTGATTGGCTGATCATTGAATTGATCTTTCTGGAAAGGCAGGCCTCATGTATGTTCTCTTAGGCCTGACCTGAAATACACTGAATCTGTGTGTTTTGTCATTGTGTTACCAAGTGAAATAAAAAGACAATCTCATGCCACCTGGCACAAAACCCAACTGCTTCTGTTTCTTTAAAAAACAATTTACAGTAGGAGAATTAATCAAAACATAGAAATTATAAAACACTGATCACAACAATAAGAAATTAAAAGAAACCAGTCTTCAACTGAATAATTGATAACACTGAGGTTAAGTTGCTATTGAAAGCTGTGCATAACTTGCAAATAGTATGTTGTGGTTTTCTGCCTAAATGCGGGAAATTATACCTCCCACTACCACCCCTCTGTTTTAAAATGTCCTCCTTTGCTTGGAATAGTGATGATCTTCTTGGCAGTGAAAAATAAAAAATACCATAATAAATGAAAATCAACCGGCAGTGCTGTGTTGAATTTCTATAGTGAATGGGTTGGTCCCATCCTATAGAAATAATTAAACGATGAGATGATGGTTCATTCTGAAGAAACCATCTACTTTGTCAGTAGCCCCTAGGGAAAGGAGTGGAAGTGGCAGATACTGACTCCAGGTTAGCTGAGGGTGTACAATGCACACACTGCATGCACAGTACATTCCCATTAGCCCCTGGCCTCACTCCAACAACAGCAGCTCCCTCCTAGCATACGGCACAAGAGAGCTATTATTCATATACACATCTCCAGGAACAGTAGCAAGAGGAAGGCTTGAGTTTACAACAGTGTCAAACACACGTGTCAGCTGTCCAGTCCAAATGCTCCTGTTTCAGCCAATTTAATATGTGTGTATGTGAGGTGGAGGAGGAGTTTTCCAGTGAGGCACTCAAGAATGATGGTGGAAAGCAGTCTGTTTTAATTCCAGATGTCGTCAATAAACAGTGTCGTCAAAATGGGCATTGTTCAGCAACAGTCTTTCAATGTGAATGTGAAAATCCTCTGCTCACACAAAGTTCACAAACTGTGCAGCTTTCTGTGTTATGAGTCTGATTGTCATATTGCAACAATTTAAAGCATTGAATCCTAATTGTATCCTGCTTCACTGACATGGCCAAAGTAATTTTATCATGCTATGAAACACTGATAGGTGCTTGCACAACATTAATTGCTGTACACCTACTGAAGTCTCAGTAAGCACAAACTGAAATTTTACAGCAGGAGGCCTCAAGGACATTCAGAAACACTTACATTGACATCTAACCCCCAGAACAAAATCTGTGCAGAAGCTGCATGTCTTTTTTGGACAGTGACAGGTGAGACACTGTATCTGAAAGGAAATGTTATCATCTTACACGAGATACAGTATAAAGACATGTCTACGGTACATTATTTATTCTACATTCATAGCATAATCATCTAATATGGAAAAATATTTTTAAGACTAAGGTTTTGATTTTATACGTCTTGTATTTGTTAATGGAGAAGTGTTTATTGGACTCTTCTGCTATTGATAGCTTGTAGTACTAATATGTAATTTGAAACTCTCATAAACTCTAACACAGCTCACTTTAATCCATAAAACTATGGACCATAAAACCAGTTGTCAATTTATTATATATTACTTTGCCTTTTATGTTTGGCTGAACTATTGACTTCAGTCATGTAAATGACTCATGTCTTTCAGTCACTCCATTAGTCTATATACTATATATATCAACATTAATTATAGGAATCTTGCTGCTAAGTCCTGCTAAGTCCCAGTAATAGTCTTATGTGACACATTTCCATGGGCTGCCCTACTGTATTTCCAACATTCCTTGGAAATGTTTATTCACTGTGGAATTTTTGTCAGTACAAGTTAAGGGGAGGTAAACAATGTACAGAAATGCAGCCCCAGTTTATAAACAGTGAAAGCTAAAGAAAGTAAGGGTGCTATATTAAGATTGTAGAATCACACAGTAATAGTATTGAAAGCAGCTCCCCACTCCTAATCCTAGAGGACCCCTGTCTCTTCTGGTTTGTGTTCTACCTGAGCTGTTAATGAGATAAAATTGAACCTTGAATTTAACCATTTGCTAGAATGTCTTCTGCATTTAGGTCTTAGGTTGAGAATAATCTGTTATGATTTTCAATAACAGCTGACGTATTAAAATATCATAATTGTTATCTCCTGTAGTTTTCTAATCAACTCAATTGTATTATGAGCTAAAGATGGTGTGAATGACAATGTGACATTTAATCTCAAATTGCAGTAAATCTGTAGTTCCACGCTTTTTCCATTTTTGAATGTATTTTCTTTTTCTCGTTGTTGTATGAACACAAAACATGTTTTTAATTATGTTATTCAACTTAATTATTATATTCAATTATGAGAAGTTAAATCAATTGGCAGAAAGAAGCAAATATGTTGGTTAATTAGACAACTTTAAAAGATTATTTATACCTTTTAGTGTTTGTGAAATAAGAACAAATTGGTACAATTTTAGTTGAAGTGTTTTAAATTGAGGTCAACGAAGGTTCTTATGAGTAATTATATTAACCATTAAAATGATTTTGTGATTATTTTCTGAATGTGAAATCTGTGACATGAATTTATTATTTTCCACTCTCATCATACATGTACTGTACATTCCTGTTTAAATTTCAATCTTTATATGTTTGGAGAAAATTGTCAGTAGTCATCAGCATAGATATATCTGTAATCATCAAACAATGTGACTTATACAACATCCAGTCCCCTGTCAGAAAAAAAAAAACACTTTCAGATGTAAATCCTGACATGTACTGTAGATGTGTTTTCAGATGCCGTGAGATCAAGTGCAAGTCCCTTCACAGGCAAGGGAAAAAGCACCTATCGACCATTTACTGGAGGGCCCAGAGGAAACGCAGTACAAACACCGAGAGAACATACAAACCTGCAGATGGCACCCCAGGAATTGAACGCATGGCCCCAGCACTGCCAGGCAGAGATGCTAACCGATGCATCACCCTGCTGTCCTCCACTGCATTCACTTACATGTATTTTAAATGATCAAAAATACATTTCGGAAATTTTCTATGTATTGAATGCCATGGAAGATTACTACACTTTGATGGACTGGACAAATGTTGATTTTTTTTTAAACACAGTTTAAAATGTTTTTTAGGGATAATGCCACTGACTGAACTACCTGCTCCTGTATAGCTGTGGGTCATCATGCCTTCATTCCCAGCATCCCTCTCTTCACCTCTCCCGCAGAATGGCCTTGGCTCAAAGAAGCTGGTGAGGGGATATCAGCAGATATTGAAGACTGCAGAAAAAAGGCAGATCATAAATAAGGAGCAAAGCCAATCAAGAATATTGTGAATTTCGTATTTGATTAAAATGGCAATAGGAACTATAGATAACTTTAACAATGTGGTACTCAGTGCTTAGTTCTGTATTAAAATAGTGATGATTTGTGCAATTATACAGTACATGCTTGAACATGAAACATTTCTGTCCAGTTTCCAATTACTTCATCCAATTCAAGGTAGACAGATTGCCAGTGCATCGCACGGCACACACAGACACAAATATGCCCACCAGACCCAATTTTCCCAGAGTACAATTAATCCACTGTACCAGTATTTTTATGGACTATGGGAGGGAACTGGATCACCTGGATAAACCCATGCGGACACAGGGAGAATCAGGGAGATACAATCTCCACACGGATACAGTAGCACACCAGGTCCAGAATTGAACCAGAGGCCCTAGCGCTGCATGGCAGTAATGCTAATCACTTCGTCATTATGCTGCTCTAAAGTCAGGATATAACACAATAAAACTTAACATTGTAACACACAGTGGTTAAGATCGCAACCTTGCACTGCTGTGGCCCAGTTTCCTCCCACAGTCCGAAGACACATTGGCAGGGTAATTGGCTTCTGGGAAAATTGGTCTTGGTCTATGTACTGTATGTGTGTGTGTGGGTGACTGTGTGTACCCTGCAATGGACTGGCATTCCACCCTGGGTGTACCCCATCTTCTGCCCGTAACTTGCCGAGACAGGCTCTGGCTCCCCCGCACCCCTGAATTGGATAAATCGGTTAGAAATGGATGAATGTATAGAGGAAACATTGTGAAATGTTACAGTGGGATGATAAACTAAAAAAAATACTCTTGAACTTCATGCATATTCTTGTTTTTATATTTGTACTCTTTTTAAGTTCATATTTAGCTAAGGTGGATCATGTTGAAATAGCATAACCTCACACAAAGAGGAAACAGGGCACTCCAGACCTCTAAAACAGCATTTATGTCTTTAATAAGAAATAACAAATCAAGAAATCTCTTCTGTGGTTACGAGTAATCCGATTTGCTGCTAAGTGGAGGCCAAGGAGAATCAGTGTTATCCAATTCTCAATATACACTAGGATTGAGGTGATGTACAAATTCTCTTATGGGAACCAATAATTTAGTTTCAATTGATCACTTTGCAAGGCAGTAGCCTTTGTTTAGGCTTTCGAAATGCCTAAAGTAAATTAGAGCAAAAAAGCAAAACACTGTTCCATAAAACCTGGATTTCATAATGGCTTTTAGGTCCATCAGTGGTTCTGTTCCCTCTCTTGACTGCTCCAGGCTCCCTGAGCAGTGCTTACTGTACTCTATCAAAGCCCAGTTCTTTGCAGCTCACTGAATAAAATACTGCAGTTTCTCCTATTGACTGACTGAAATAAAATAATCTATGATGCATGAACAAGTCTAAATGAAATAATAATATCCTTAGCGGTGAAAAACGGATTGGTAATACAGTAATTGAGCGGATTTATTACCACCTCCTTGAGCTAGGCTGCTGAAACAGCCTGCTATTTTATTTAATCTCATATCAGAGGAATTATTGGCTGGTAATCCATTGTTAAACATCATTTAGAATGATGGATGAAAATGTCAGCTTTCCCCACATAATCAATTCATATCTCATTAGCACATATTATTTATGATTCTCATAATGGGCCCTGCAGGGATCCCCAGGGAGAAATGGAGACCTCAGCTGTTGCTGAAATGAAATGAGAAATACTGTAGCTTATGAGTTAATAACTGCATATATAAAAATACTTCCCCAGAGTATTGATTGGCCTGGCCATTTTACAAATGAATTGAGCAGCCTAGCCTAAGCTGTAATTGAACAGGCTGCTCTTCCCTCCTGTACAGGAGGATAATAGCTTGGAAAACAAAATAACAAAAGCAACAGAGGGGTACGCATTACCAATTTACACTTGTGACCCACAACTAAGTGCTTTGGAAAGGGATATTTTCCTTTTTCACTATGGACGTTCAAAATAAAAACCAAAATATATTGTTGGCCTTGCTTTTCCTTTCTGAGAAAGAAAACACACACTCACGCACAGCAATAACAACATAAAATCACGGCAGGCAGTTATAGTTATAACCCACGAAAGAAGAACACACTATATTTCAGCAGCACAATGATTAAACCTAAAGGATTTCTTTCTCCTCCTCTGGAAAGCATGGGAGTTGGAAAGCAGAGAAAAAGCAATGAATCATGGGCAGAATGCTGCAGTAACTATGGTCATGGTGTCAACTGTTGCCTCAATTAAACTGTATTTTGTGAATCATTTTATGCCCTGGCTCATAAACATCAATAAAAAGAAAATGAGTAATAAATGGCTGTCTGGAGAACAAAGGATCAGCTCATATTTTAGATGAAAATGAAGACAAAATGCAGCTTTTATTTGCCTGTGGAATTCCCATTAACTGCATCACTGACAGGAGAAAACTGGATCAATAGCAGGTTGGCCGCGAAAAACAGTTTCTGGCTGTTCAGCAGCCAATGCAAAAGGAAACCTGTCATATTGTGATCTTTATCAGGTAATCTTCATTACACCAGACCAATGATATATGTATGTGCTGATCAGCTTGGGACTGTTTCTATCTTGGATCCACTGACTATATTATCTATACTATATGTGAATGTCATTTTCAGAGGGTTTATGTATAAGAGTGTAATCTATATAATGCACACAGGTCATCCAGAATGGGATTGGTTAGAATTAAGAGCATTTTTTATTAACATCATTACAATTGAGAGAAGAATTTGTGTCAAGTCAATCTCAGTTCTGAACTCAGTGATAAGGTCAATTTAAATTTTCTTTGCAAGACTTCACTTCAGCTGCTTTACAACGAATTAATAATTAGTAATAAAGCCATAATTACTACTGTAACATGATTTTACAGAGAATTTAATTCAAATAAATTAAGTGCTGTTCTTCAGATTTGCTCAGTTGTATTGAATTATACAATTGTATCCCATGTATTTCTTTGGATTTACACCAGATAGTTATTTACAGCTTGTTTACAGTCAGGAGCTCAGCATAATCCATGCATATACAGTATTGTATGTATGTAGGGAAAACTGAAATTGTTCTTGAAGACATCAGTACTGTGACCAATGTACTGTACTTGTGTCACAGGAAGTCAGAGCATGGTGACATTAACAAAACCCTATACTGTATATCTGCAATTGGCATAAAGCTTGAAATGAGTAAGTTTTTTTTACATAATTGTGATGATTCCTGCCTTGCTCCCAATGCTTCCTGGAATGGGCTCCAGGCCACCGTGACCTTGAATTAGATACAGTATGTGCTTATTTAAAGTGGTGTGATGCGTGAGATGATGACACAATAAATTCCCAAGGTTTCAAGAGCAGATTTGTCTGTTTTTCAAAATACTTTGCATATCATAAAAACAGTTGATGGAAGCAGTCTTACAAGTATCTACTGTAAGACACATATTGCATACTATAATAGCACATTCACTTAACAGAAAAAAATGAGTAGTCGGTTTGCATACCTTATTTATGAAGAATCACAACCACATAAAGAGGGACATAGGAAAAGATAGTCTAAACCAAACCTCAGGTTGATGGGCCAGAACCACAATTTTTTTCAGCACCAAGATGGAACAAATGTTCCCAAAACTCTGTCACAGGTTGACAGGAAACCCTGGAGGCCTTTTTGAAATCCACACAGACATTCAACAACCCCAAAATAAATTGATCTTACACATTTTTAATATAAAATGTAGGAGTTACATTTACAGATAATAACCACCGTGTAAGTGAAACATCTCACTAGGGGATGGTGTGACTGTATGGTTCCATAAACTATCATTCTTGAAAGCTAAACAAGTACAATAGCCTTCTGCAAAACAGGATCACAAAACTGCTAATGGGCAGTTGCACAATGTATAATTGTACAATTTCTTAGGGTTAAAGACACTGACAGTAATTTGGCAGCATGTTCTTTTCATTGTATTGTCTTGTTTCATACAATAGAGTACATAATGTTTGAAACTCCTATAGTTTGTACTACTTATTCACTGGCATCCCATTTCATCTGAAGGGTGTCAGCAATAGACATTGACTGCAAACAAAAACATTAGGATGGCTTCTTCTTATTTTTGATAAAAAACATAATTTTTTATTATTTTAGAAATACAGAACCACACTGAATGAAAGTATGCAACTTCACCTGTGCTGTTTCTGGTGGAACTGGAAGTGATACATTTACTGTAATGTAATAACTTGCATACTTTCACATTATTTTAATATGCTGGCATTTTGTAACCAATAAATATAACAAGAATATATTTCTCACACCTGAAGAAGGCTCCACGGCCGAAACGTTGTGTTTTCTTTATTCCATTTTTTTTCAGCATGGAATAAACCTATTACTTGTTCCAATATTACAAGAATGGCGATTTCCATGGTAGTCAAGGTGACCAACAGATTTAAAACCTGTTATTCAATTACAATGAAAAATGTAAGCTAAATATTTTAATATTTAATATTTTAATATCATAAATAATATACATTATTTTACGTTTTCATTCTTAATTATTAGTCAACAGAAAAACTTGACTTTTCCTTATTGGTGCAGCCTATTTAAACGTGTTCTTAATGTTGCATTTCTAAACAAATCGCTTTCTCACATTTTGACACAATTGCTTTAATTCACACGATGAACCCTAGCCTAATCTTTGCTGCTAGGTTTGGCAAATTGCCAATGGCAGTCTGCTCGTGTCCAACTCCTAATTTTGACTAAGCATATTGCAGTCAGCAAACTGCTCAGCCTTGTGGTCATGAGCGAAATTTACCGACTTCTGAACAAAGCAAAAAGACATCAAGCTTTCTCGCTCGAAGAAAACAAAAAAATAAACTAATTAAAAAAGAACATTGTGCACCAAAAATATTTTTTCTCACTAAACGATAAAAAATACAGGTGAGCACTACAAACTCACAAATACGTGAATCTACAGTATAGCATTTAAAATGCCACTGTTTTAAAAATTATGTAGTTTCACTAAATGTAGTTTTGAAGGTATCTCTACGTTTTTCCGTGTGAACTGCACTGGAGAACAAAAACGATGTTTTTACGAAAAAAAGTTAAAAAAGCAATATTTTATAAGGAATTTAATGTTATGATATTAATTTTCCAATAAATTGTACTGACCGATTCAGAAATCTAGGGTAATTTAAAAAAAGAAAAGCAATGTGAAAAAATACTGTGGTAAGGATTCGTGAAATAACTGGTTTAAACTACAGACATAAAGCACTGTTGGTGGTCTTCTGTTTGTGAAACATCCGAAGTCCAATACATTTACAAGTTAAATGTACGCGGTTAATTGATATTTATTCAACAACATACAGTACTGTTAATCGTACATTGAAAACATTGATAAAGCAAAAATGAACAGAAACGCTTCTATTTTAATAAAACGTTTTAAAATATAATTCTATATGTTTATAATCTACAGTATGCACAACATTTGCCATCTACAGTATATAAAACTGTTTTTAGTCTCACACTTCATTTTCTAGAACTATCTTAGATCCAGGTCATAAACCCATGACGAGATTATTCATTACTTTGAATTTGATGTTCAGGTGGGTAGCTGCGTCAGCATGCGTAGTCTGCAAAGGAACAAGTAATAGGTTTATTCCATGCTGAAAAGAGAAGAGAGAAAACAGAAGAGAAGAAGAAGACAAGAGAGAAACGTTGTGTTTTCTCTCTTCTCTTTTCAGCATGGAATAAACCTATTACGGGGTATGCGAAAAGACAAATTCCTAATGCAAGAAATTGTATATGGCTAATAAAATGATATTATTACAGTACTTGTTCCATTATTATAGGTACTTGTAATTTATGTTAAATCTCCTAAATATTATTGAGGAAATCCATAACGAATATAAAATCTACTGTATCTTCTTTAATTATATTATACAATCATAAAATCAGTGAAGTTGGCTGAAATGCTTGATGAAATAAACTTTCTTAATCCTGTTACAATATTCTGTTTATTTTCCTTTCTGTTTTAATACCGATTTTGAGATTTGTCCAACCTCATTAGTCACAGAATTTGAAATGACTGCACTGTTGAGCGAGCTACTGTACTTTTCCCAGTTGTTCCAGTCCACCCAGCTGAAAGTGGACAGTAATCGCTGAGGGTAAACTCGCGACGGACTGTTGTCCATCAAAGACGTGAGTCACATGCCTTCAGTTCGCTTAGCGCCACAGCCACCTGAACAGACCTTTGCCTTTTTATTTCTTTCTTCATTCATAAGGGACACCCCTGAGTCTATGAATAATATAAAAGCAGTTAAAGACTAATCTCTGCACAATGCATTATAGTATTATTTTTAACACAAAAACGCACTCCACGGAAGCTTATTCAAAGAACACACCAGGCTTTTAGATAGATTTTTAAAACGTTGCCTGAAGGACTTTGCTTGTCACCTTTCTCTGTCTTGATAAAACCCATTGTAACCAGACCAGATTCGATGGCTTCCGTCACATCTAACCCCAATGCATTGAGATATACCTGAAGAATCATGGAGATTTACCTTTTAATAAATGCTATTCAAACGTGCTGTATATGTACTGATTTACGTCAGTTTGTTACTTGTGTACTTTCATATTTTGTACTGTAGGTCTTCACATGACTAAATTAGAAGATAACTTGAATCGTATAATTTATAGACGTCTCACACTCCTTGCTATTTTCCCAAGAAAGGCATTCTAAAATCTCCGTGCTGTGTAGAGTGGAACACTTCTGGGAAAATATTAGGATTCAGCGAAGGAACTACTTTCCAAAGGCCAGAAAAGCTGCAAATATACTGTGAATTTCTTGGTAATAAAAAACGATACTTTATCCTAGCCAAGACTCAAGCATTTCAAAAAGCTAAAAAAAAATGTATCGATGCTTGACATCCGATTTTAGGAGTTATTACAAATGTAAAATACTAGTAACATACACATTGAATGCAGTTCACACTATTACTGCATTAAATATTATATA
This sequence comes from Lepisosteus platostomus, assembly GCF_059453375.1. Classification (NCBI taxonomy): domain Eukaryota; kingdom Metazoa; phylum Chordata; class Actinopteri; order Semionotiformes; family Lepisosteidae; genus Lepisosteus; species Lepisosteus platostomus. The sequence goes on from NC_142622.1 coordinate 18,691,601, forward strand.
CCTCAGCTATTAGAGGTTGTATGCATAGCTACAGTAGTAGTTGTATACATGGTTGCATACAACAAGCGAGAGTAGATGTATACTCTCGTCTAAAACAGTCGATACAATATGCCCGATACTGGTTTTAATCCATCGGAGATAGAATAACGGGAGCCTTCATATTACAGTAAATTATAATGATTTTTTTGTAAATCGCGAAGAGAGCAGAAAGTGTTACCTGGATAAAAATGTGGAAGATAATGCTCAGATAATTTAATTTAGTTTGCATGTCTGACAACACCTCGTTTGTTTTGGTAATTCTAACAGTGATCTTCATGATTACAAAGGTCTTACAATTATTCTGGAACAGATATGACTCAAAATATACTATTTTCAGCAGGACAAATTATTGCTAAAATCATTGCTTAGCCATTTTCCATAGAGTATCTTCGTGCTTCTCGGGAAACTTTTTTTGTACAGGTGTAGCTCAAAGTGACTTTAAAAACGTAGCTATGCATATGAGGACACTTCACTAAAATGATACAAAATTGCCACCTAGTGGTTCAAAGGGAGACATGCACAGAGACATCTGGAAGGAGAAACGGCAAAAGAGAAATTCTCAAAAGAGAAATGCAAAGCTATCTGTTGTCTTTAGTTACTCATACTGTACATACATATCTGGCTTTTTTCAAAAACCCAACCTAATGGTACAGTATCTGCCCAACAACCCCTTCTTTTTCTAGAACAGCTAGAGAGAGTGTAAATAAATAATTTAAGATACTGGACTTGGCCTACTCCATTTTCAGTAAATAATGTTGCATTACTACATTTTACTTGATATTAACATACCATGACATTTATTCCACCCTCACAACATACATGTATCTTTAAAATGACATTGTAACTAGCTGTATTAGCATTGCACCTACAGTAGCTGGGAAATCTATTTAAGTCAAGTCAAAACTTTTGAATTATTTTACAGTGCTGTATGCCTGTGATGGAAACAATTTAATCTGAAACAACATTTAATTACTCTGGGCTTCTATTACATAAAAATAACAACATCATAATACTTTTGATTTATACATGTAAACCAGCCTAAATCCCAGATGAAGATAATATAGGTGAAACATCAGCACTTTAGGATAGCACGGTGGCACATAGTTAGCAGTGCTGCCCTGCAGTGCTGAGACCCTGGGCTCTATTTTGGACCTGGGGTGTTATCCGTGTTGCGGTTGTATGTTCTACCTGTGTTTGCATGGGTTTCCACCCACAGTTCAAAGACATACTGTACTGGTAGGATAATTCGTTTCTGGGAAAATAGTTTCTGGTGTGCGTGTGTTTGTGTCTGTGTGTGCCCTTTAATGGACTACTGTCCCATCCATGGTGTATCCTGCCTTATGCCCGTTGCTTGCCAGGATGTGGCTACCCCACAACCCAGTATTTGATAAAGGTTAGAAAATGGATAGATAGATCTGAACCTTAAATTTTGCACTGTCAAACACTCAATGTAATAAAACAGCTATGATTCTATCCCTAAAATTTACTTTGGTGTTTTGGTGTGCAAGCTATAACTGGAAAGGTGCTGAGACAGAGAGGTAACCTGTTTCTGAAATAAAGGTTGTTCACTAATTTTCACTAGTATCAAGTATAATACATTCTTGTAAAGTTAAACTTATTTGTCGGTAATAAACCTACTAATGCTACATGCTAAAATAACCTACGTACTGTACATTAAATTAGCTAGCAGTTTTGTAGGTTAGAAGATCAATCTACTTGCAAGGCATGAAATTGATGTTATGGAACCAATATCATTATACAGCTCAGACAAAAAGCATTGTGATGGAGACACAACTATGCATATGAAAATCATTAACTTAGAAGAAACAAGAAAACATCCTTTTTAGAAAACAGATTACAAAATGTAACCAGGTTATGAAATGGTCATTATGTGATGAAAAGTTCCAATTTTCCCATATTTACTGGGACAGCAAATGCATTTTAGAAACAGATAAATAGCCATTAGTTTCCAATATCTTCCAGCATTGTTCTTCCTGTTAATGTATGTTGTACAGCAAATGAGGGCTCTGATAAAGTAATCCATGAGTCCATTTGTGTTCCAAAGGACACAGTCCTCTTTTTTGCATGCTGAAAATAGTCATTTTGTGTAAAGCAAATTCGAAGAGGAAATCATTAACAAAGAGAAGTGAAGCAAGCTGCAAAACCTCAGCTACTAAGTTATTAATAAAGGACCATTACTCCTTATACATTTTTAATTAGCCAGACATAGCCCTTTTGTCAAGATATGGTGAATTATAATATATTTATACTACTGATTATAAATGGCACTACCTATTAATAAGCTGAGAGAATAACCCTTTTAGCAATTAAATTGCATTTGCAAGATTAATCTCACCGTAGCCCTTGTATAACAAATGGGCATTTAAAACGAATTATATCTAATGCGTTAATAATTATATTAAACAAGCAAATTTCTAACTAATGAGTTCCATATTTAATCCTGTCTTTGCCTTATATCCCTGTGGCAGACTCATCCAGAAATTTGCACTGAAATGGTACCGTCACTAGATATTGACAAAGGGGAAAAAATGGAAGTGACAAACTGACACTGTGAGCTTAGGCTACATTTTAATTATTATGATTAACAATTAATTGCCAGTCAATGCATCATTCAAAAAGAAAATATATTTATTATCTTTTAAATAGGGGAGGTTTAAATGCGTGTTGTATCAGGACCACTAAAAATCGTCGGTGTCATAACTTTCTTCCTAGTGTGTTTCTGTAGTAGGACATCCCCCTTAAAAAAAATAATACAGGGAAAAAATATTTAAACCCTTCTGCTCACATAGACTCCATGGAAAGCCTTCAGACCAGCAACACTTATGTTGCAAAACCTCTTCTTGTTTAACTGTAGTGCTCTGCATGCTTAATGTTTTTTTTAATAAAAGCATTTAAAACCAGACATGTGGTCAACTCAGTAGAAAGTACATCTCAACTCATCAAGCACTGCACATTAACAAAAAGAAGGCCTACATTTTGCGTGTTACTCTAAATGCAATAAACAATTTCCAAGGGGAATTCTCAGTCAAAATAAAAAGAAAATATAGCAAGATTTGCAACACACTTGCATATGAACTGTAAATGTAAATTTGATGTATTCCCTCATACATCAAAGACACCAACCACGCGCTCCAACTTTTCAATGATTTCCAATTTCAGGGTACCGAATGCCACATTTTTACCATGGACATCACATCTCTGTACACCGTCATTCCCCATAATGACGGCCTTACAGCCCTCAAGCACACGCTGGACAAACCCACCCACACCCTGGTACGCCTTGAAGAATTGGTCCTCACACTGAACGCATTCTCTTTCAATAATCTTTTTTACCAACAGGTCAGTGGAGTTGCCATGGGCACCAGAATGGGACCCAGCTATGCCAACATTTTTGTCGGCTGGGTAGAAGAACGCTTCTTCGCTTCCTACACTGGCTATGTCCCTGACCTCTACAAACGATATATTGATGACTGCGTCGGTGCCGCCACATGCTCCAACGATCAGCTTGAATTCTTCCTGCACCATTTCACCAACTTCCACCCGTCCCTCAAATATACGGTTAACATATCTTCCACCACTCTTCCGTTTCTAGACATCCACTTGTCTATCATCTACCCCCGACTGTCCACTTCAGTTTATTACAAACCCACGGATTCACACAGCTACCTCCTGTACAGCTCATTTCACCCCAACCACACTAAAAACTCTCTTTCTTTTTCACAGTTCCTTAGGTTACGACGATTATGCAGCGACGACATCGACTTCGAAAACCAAGCCCTCGAAATGTACTCATTTTTCATCAACAGAGGATACCCCAGCAGTGTGATTGACAGGGCCCTTGCCCGAGCCAAAAACACCCCCCGGACCATCAACCCGATCAGGAACTCCCGCCGTAACAACCGCATTCCTTTGGTGCTTCCTTACCACCCTAACACACTTCCTATCCCCAGGACCATTAACCAGAACTTTTCCATCCTACTGGATGATCCCTCCATTGGGGCCCTCTTTTCTGATCGCCCTATCATCTCATATCGCCGACCACCTAATCTGCGTAACCTCCTTGTTCACAGCTCCCTTGACCGCCCTTAGCAACCATCCACACCAGGCACTTTCCCTTGCAACAGAGCTCGCTGTATCACCTGCAAGTACACAGCCACCACCACACTCATTCAAGGCCCCTCAGGACAATTCCGGATCACCCAGACAGCATCTTGTACCTCCAGCAACCTTATTTACTGTATCTCTTGCAGTAAATGCCCAGCCATCTACATTGGGGAAACAGGAAGGAGACTCGGAGACCGCTTCAGAGAACACGTCAGGGCTGTGAAGATTAAAGATCTCTCCAAGCCCATTGTTTCTCATTTCACCTCCGACGGCCACGACCACTCTAATCTCTCCGTCTGTGTTCTTAAAGACGGTTTTCTGAACTCATACATCAGAAAGACCACCGAAACTAAAATTATTCTGCAGCTAGGATCACACATTCTCCCTTCCCTTAACGACAGATTACTGTTCTTTTAAATTTTCTCCATTCATTGGAAGTTTCATTTCACACCTCTCTGCACCCATTCTGACTTCACACCTCTTGATTGGCCTCTCTTTCTGTCCCCTGCTCCCGCCTCTCACTCCTCCTCCCTCTCAACCTTTGTTCTCCCGCTACTTTACCTTTGCCTACTGCCCTGTCTCTCTCACACCTGAAGAAGGCTCCACGGCCGAAACGTTGTGTTCTCTTTCTTCTTTTTTTCAGCATGGAATAAACCTATTACTTGTTCCTTATGAACTGTAAAGACCATGTTACACCCTACAACTGCAATGCCCAAACTCTGACAGAGTGGTCATAGTTTCCATAGATCTTCTCCAATGATGCAATACTGTACCTGCATGAGGGGAATATCATTGAAGAAAAAAGTGAGTTTGAAAAATCAATCTGATGTACTGCAGGAGCTTATAACAGATAGATAAATATATCTGTTAGAGAGATTTCACCCTGGCAAGTCAGTCTGAAAATAATTTTAGTTACTTGTAAAAAAATATAAAACAAATTTCTAGTAACACTTAATTTAATGTTTTAATTACTATTTAATTGCTATAAGGTTGCTATAAAATTAATGCTTAATATTAATGCTAAATATTTCCATAATACATCAACTAAATATTGGGAGGACATTTAGGATGACAATGAAAGCAATAGAAAAGCACCATAGAAGAAAAACCAAGTTTCCTACAAATTCAGTTTGGAGTGGATTCTGGGAAGGTTTGGCTCTAAGGCTAGTTGAAAAAGATATTTCGCCATATGAAAGTTAATAAATTAAAGCAAAATTGGCTAAAAAATATGATCAGGGCTATTATATTGTTTACATGTCCTTATTGAAAATAGCATTCTTTTTAATCATTAATTGAAAGTTATTTAACACAAACCTGCTATAGCATGTTTAGGCACTTATCATCATAGAGTACAGCAATCTGTAATGTTATGTAAAAGCTGTTCCATCTCTACTTTAGCAGGAGGGAGCTTATCAATTATTTATCAATTATTTGATAAGGCAGTAAGATAATTCAGGGGTCTGTGGCCTTGAAAAGAGCAAGTCTGACATGTTCGAGTTCCTCATTTTAAGATGTTTTTAGTCTGTTTAATAGTATTTCTTTATAAAGGTTGTAGTGTGTGGGTGAGAAAATGATGCAATGTTCCATCAGTTTCAAAAAGGTTTTAAAAAGGTTCTCCTGGCAGGAAGATATATATACTGTATATAAACAACCATATTTGTATAATGTAAGAAGCTGCGAAAAGTTGTTTATGTGTACAACTGTACAAAGACAAGGGAGTTGCAGATATAAATACTTACATGCTACGAAGTTTATTTGATATAGTAAATATAATAGAATATATATAGTACTTGGTTAGATGAGTGACTGAAATTGATAAAATATACCTTTGACAAAAATATATGTATAATCAGCAAAGCATGTGACACATTCCAGTATCAGTTAAGTACATTAACAATAGAGAAATAAATAATTCTTTAAAAATTACAAGATTTTTGGGTACTATGAAATGTGGCACTAGACTATAATTGGACAGAAATATTAAGTATTCTCATTTACTGTAAATTATGTTCATTAATAATAATGATCATGTCTTGCTTATGGACGTAAAAATAGCAGTGTACATTTCAGAACGTCTACACATTACGGTGATTAAAGATGCTGTGCTTACAGTATGTTTTCCATGATGTAAGACAGTACCTCAATGCATATTCTCTAGTGCAGATGGGCTGTAGTGGCTCAATTATAAATTACTTGCTCAGTACTGCTAATTAAAATATCACATTGCATTGTTTTATAACCTCTCTTTATCAAAGGTATGCATTTGAAATGAAGAACATAACAAAGGTTACAAAAGAGAAGTCCATCCAGCTTGTTTGCTTGCTAGTTACAAATTCATCAAAGGATCTGATCCAGCAGCTTCTTGAAGGAAGCCAGGGTACTGTCTTTCACATCATGGGTAGGCGGCTGGTTCCAGATTCCTAAAGTCCTTCACATAAAAAAAGTATCTTCCACATAGTTTCCATCCTTGTCTTCCGGTTTATGTCTCGATGTTGATTCTGCTAGGTTGACTTTGTTAATGACCCTGAGGATTTTGAATTCTTGAAATAGGTGGCAATACACATTATATAACTTGCTGACCAAAACTGAACACAATATTCTAATGTGATCTCACATATGCATTACATACCTTTAACAGAACATTCCTTGATTTCAATTCTGTATTTGATAGTTTTGGTTACATGTCTGAATACATCATTCTGTTTGTCTTTTCATTGCTTCCCCCATTGTCTAGAAGATGTAAAGGATGTGCCAGCATAAGCTCTTGGGTCTTTTTCATGAGTAGATACTTCAGGCTCTGATTTTGCCATTTTAAATCTATAGTTTTGCTACCTGAATGCAAAACTCTGAACTTGTTAATCCTAAATGCTAAACTGCCAAGTGTTAACCCAGTCCTGAATTCTAGCTAAATTGTGTTTTCCCACAATTCCAAATAAAGCATAACATTTTCAATAAAATCCTAAAAGTTCCCCTAAAACCAATTAATATGCTGTACAGAAAATACATTGTTACAAAATAGTGTTCAATGTTCAATTACATCAAAATCAGGATATAAATTAAAAATCCTTGATTGGCATCTTATCTTTAGTATTAAGTCATCATATTCTGACACAGACGATTTCATATTCTTGCCATGACAGCTGCTCTTCGGCTCAGTGTTGTAACTAAATATATCAAAATTAGACAGGAAAAATAAATAAAAAAAAGCCACAGAGTTTAAACTTCTGTCTTTCAGGAGAGATGACACAAGGAGGGATGATCGGTTCAGATTTTGTTTTCTTTCCAAACCACAAGATGCATTCAGAGAATTAAAATTTCAACAAGTCATTTGCTGATGGCCGCTGTGTGAGAGCAGCCATACCTGGATTAAGTTTCCTGTGGTTCGGCAGGCACTTCTAGGACAGGGCTGTGTTTTGGCTCTCTGCCACATTCAAGACACTGTGTTTGTCTGGGTTTGTGTCTACGTTTTTTATGAAAAAGGTCACTGTGGCAAATGTACAACCTTTTGCTAATCCTCTGCACATTTAGTTTCACATTATGCTCTTTACATAAGCATACACGTGTGAAATAATTATTTTCTGATATAAAAGGCAAAAATAGGTTTCTGGAAGGGAACAAGACCCCACATTTCTGGCCTGCTGTACAGTACATTCATTATGTCCCGTTTGTGTACTGTATTTGCATAATATTTCAAACATCTGCTGGAAAAACGTCTTACACCCTACTACTCAGATTGTGATAAATGATTTTCATATGGAAATATACAGTAATTAAGAAATGAAGGATCAGAATGTAGTATTGATTTTAGTTTTTGTATCTCAAAAGAAAATGTGAGAGAGAACAAGTAGGCTTTTTACTGTAAAATTTCAGTTGTAATCTCACATCCTGCTGGTGCACTAGGGTCAGGCCACTTGAAACTAAGGCTACATGCAACTTTTCCACAATAAGCAGCTGTGTGGAGCAGTGGCTCAGGTTCTTGCCTTGTCCCTAGAATGTTGTGAGTTCAAATCTTAGGTAGAGTACTGCTGTAAGATAGCATTATCTATTAAAGAAATTGCTTTAGCAAAAAAACAAAACAACTTTATTTAGAATTACCAAACAAACAGTTAATAATTATTTGTAACACATTATTTGTAGATACGAGAGAGACTATAAATTAAATACATTACTTGAGAATAAGCTGCTTTTTGTATCATTAATGATCTATGAAAAGTTACATCATTTGATAATAATCTGCAATGATTTATTTATTTACTGGTCCAATTGATTGTTTGCACCTACAGTAGCTGATTAAGTGCAGCTGCCTATGATCTCTGATGTCTTATATTGTATAACAGGGTCCAGAAAATGTGCTCCTGGGTTTTAGTTTGAGATCTGATCTGGTAGAATGAGAGAAAGACTTGAGAAATTAAAAAATAGACAAAAGAATTATGAAGCTGAAAACTGCAACCTAAAAGAGATAACTCTCTTCTAAAATTAGATTAAAACTTTGTCTTGGATTAAGTAAAACTGTACTTTAATCTTAGTACTTTATTGCGTATACATGTGGTTTATATTCTATAGACCCTGTATTTTAAAATAAGTTAAATCCCAAACAAAAAACGCTGAATACTTTCCACACAAGGAATTTTTACATATAATTAGGATGTGACAAAGCAGAAAGTTGTTTGATTTGTCTGTTTCATTAAAAGCATATGTCTGTAGTAAAGATAAAATGTCCCCTCACAAGTTGAGAGAGACGTTACCAGGAAACAGTGTGAGTTCTTACATGGTGCCCAGATTAGCAGTAGAATCGCAAATCACACGTCTAGGAGTTAGTATAATTTAATGAAAGGATTTTTGCCTCATGGCTTTATTCATTCATTAACACCCCACAGGTTAAGACTTCCCCATTCTAAAGCAGTGGATAGTAAAGTAACTCTTGCACGTGTTCAGTGTGAGATGCACTCAATCTTTGAATTTGTGTATGCTGCAAAACCTAGTTTTCTTCAGGTTATCTGTACATTTAGTTGTGCTTTTAATTTGCTGTCATGAAGCAGAATAAACTCTGTACTTCAAGTTTAAGGTGGATGTTAGAAGATAAGGTTTTGGGAAATTAATTACTGCCCCCCTAAAACCTCCATTAATGCAACACTATTTTCTATAGTTTGATTTTATGCATGATAACACAACATGTGCATCACAAACAGGATGGGCACCTGGATCATTTTCTTGCCATATTTGTATATGTCCAATATAGTTACATGTTACTTGTAGATCTTTTGCATTGTAAGCCTTTCTGGACACTAAAAGAGACTAATTCATGGATGCAGATTCAAATAGTGATGAATATATCACCAATGACATCCACAGTATTTGGAAAATCTTTGCAAAATAATGTCATAGAAATCTATATATGTTCCGTTAAGTCTGGGAATGTATCTTTCTCTTCTCTGCATTTTGAGAACAGCCATATCTTTTTGTAACATAGTGCATGCTAATCAATGGTAATGCCTGACATAATAATAAATAAACTCAGTTGGGTTAATGTTCTACACAGATACTTCTATATTGCTTTTAAGTGGTACTGCTGCTGGGGTTTTATAATGACTAAAATATGCATTTTACGATCTAACGAGCTGATTCAGTTTAACCCAATTAAGGGTAAGTAATACACACCGCTCACACTCCTTGTCAGGCTCCAAACATCATTAAAGTACTTAAGAAATGAATGTGCTCAGCAAATCATGAACTACCATATAACCAATGTTTGCTGGTGTACTAAAATTCTAAAAAAATTGAATGTTTATTTATACTTTAACAGTTCACTCTATATGCAGAGTGAAAGAAACGAAATAAAAGAAGTAGCTCACCAATGTATTGATCTTCCTTCAAATATCATTCTGAATGCGTGACTTTTAATTGTACTTTTCCTACCTTCTGTCTGGCAGTGATCAACTAAAGTGTCAAAACTCAAAGTGCAAGTTAGCTTTCAAGTGCTTGTTCCTAGGTGTGTTGGTTTGTCTCAGATTATTTTTGATCAGCTTCAAATAGGTAAATAATCACTCCCCTTATGCTGGGATTGTGTGGAAAGAACTACTGTACAAGGCATCAAGCATGTTAGGGACAGTACAGTAGCTGCGGTGTAAAGGTAAGCAAGAAGTTCAGGAAGCTCAAGGAAAACAGTGCACTGTCATCAAAGTTACCTTTATGAATGGCTTGAACCAGGTCTGAGTCATTAATCATTTCTTCAATTAAGTCTGAGACACCTGGCAAAATACTTTGATTTCCATTTTCAGCTCACTCTCTGAAATATTGAAGTATTTCTAGAGAGAAGCATATATTTTTTCATATTCATTTTAAATCTATACCAACAGGGAAGTGGTCAACCTTTCACCCATAAAATATCTGGAAACTGCTTTACATTTAATAACTAATAAAGTTGCTCTAAGAATTGAGCCCCAAGAATTATGTCATGCTGTCCAATCAATCAACAGACCTTCAGTCTTTCTCACTCCAAAGTCAACTGTACAGTAGCTTCCTGACCTTGGCTAAAGATCAAACCTTCATTTACAGCAAAATCAGATAGCACTTGGAGGGTAATATGAGTTGAGATGGTGTTTGATAACTGCTCCAATTCAAAAATGTTTTGCATATGGCAGTCTCATAATGCTGGTTGGGATAAAAAATTTGGAAACAGGCCCTGATTGCAAGTCTCTGCGGTCAGCAGATTCCAATGTTCACAAGTCAAAGAAGCAGGAATTTGACAATTATTTTCTTCTAGTGCAAAGCATAGAGCCTTTCCCAACAGATGAATTAAGTAAGGTGTATTCCCAGATCTCAAGGATTCTGTTTTTTTGGGATGACAATAATAGTCGCACATATTGTAATCACTAACAGCAAAGTACTCCAGAAAGTATTTGAAAAAAAAACTTTAGTAGTTGTTTAAAACATTCAAACAAGTGTTTCTGATACAAAAAAACTAAAACCAATAAGTTGTGTGTCTATAGATTCCCACAACTCTTTTTGTTTTGCTAAAAGGTTTTGTTGTAAAAATGGCTACTGTTGGGTGTTCCTTAGTGGCTCAAATAGTAAAGACACTTAAATACAACTTGTGTTGAGTCATTACCATTGTCAGATATCATTCCTACTGTACCTGGGCTTTGGCATTGGTGGTGTGCAGATGTCACTTTTGGGTTTGGATGACTTTTAGTCTGTCACTCCTTTCTTGGCTTGTCATGCAAAAGCATACCCTGGGACCAACTGTTCACCAACCAGTTTACATTTTTGTCAGTTAAGGATGCATCACTCCTCCGATCAATGCTGAAGCAATGTGTCACAATGCACGTTTCTTGAAAATGGACACACTGGAGTTTGTCCAAAGACCACACTCTGCCTGCCCTGGTACAAGGGTTGAGCAGATGCTCTTATAAACCTGAGGATATAATAGGAGAAAGAATGAGTGGTTCTTTGATGTCAAGAAAAAAGAACAGTATCAGAATAGAGATCTTTTCACTAACGAAGCAGTGCAACTCATATTTGCTCTTCCTCAAAAACACTAGTATCACAGTGCACATTAAAAGTGAATAAAAAATTGTGAAGTGAGGGTCTTGTTAAAATTAATTTTTTGTTTCATGTTTTTTTTAAAGAATTAGACTTGCTATAACCGAGAAGCATAAAGACAAAACACAATAAACATACTTGACTCTATTTGTCTTCAAAACTCAATATGCTGTGCTGTTTTTTGCTGGCCTGAAATTTCCTACTCTGACCTTGACCTGCAGACAGACCCCGGCATTCAGTGACACTGTGGTTTGTGGCAGTCAGAACCGCAAAACTAGATCTTCCCAATGGCTAGAAGCCAGTCCTCTACTCCTTTGCTAATGGTGGAACTGAGCGGTACAAATACGAGACAAATATAGGGGACTTTCAGACAGTTCTGATGTTAAGGTTATTGGCAGGTTAAAGAAACAAAACTGTCATTCTTCCTGAATTGAGTTGCTTTAAAACAGTCGCTTGCAAACTTTAAAACATCTGTGCACCACATTTAGTGAAACAAATCATAATGTTTGTCACTTCTCATCTTTTCTTTCCAAATGTTTGCATTATTCTCTATTTTTAACCACAAAACACACATTACCTGCACTACTGGAAAGCATTTGCAGACTTCCCTATTGTGTGACTGAACTCTGTTTATTCACCTGGAGTCTTTACAGTTACTTGATAGGATAACTGGATGTTTGACAGACTCTTTAAAACCTTATTGCTTGTTAATTTTATCAGCAAAGTCTAGTGTACAGAAATTTTATTTTAGTTGTTCATTTAGCTGAAGGCATTATCTGTACATACATATGCCAATAAACTTTAAAAATGAAGAATGCAAACAAAAAATACAGTGTAGCATGATATAAAAAGTCAGATGTACAACTGTTTGGTAAAATGCCATAACTGAAACAATATGGTGCAGAAATTATTAGCATGCTGAAATGAATCACATTCTCTCAATGAACATTTTACTGTAACTGGAAGGATAAAAGCAAAGACAAAAGATTTAAATAACATTGTAGGCCGCTAATAATTTATACTGTATATCAATATTATATCCATAGCAGGGTTTGGTTGGGAATAGGTTTAGAAACTGTTTTAAAAACAAATGTTTTAAGTTAGGATCTCATTGCCTGACTCTTGAAACTTCTTCATGATTGACACTGAGTAAAAATGGAAAACACGTACTGTAAATAGAGATGACATATAAGACTATGTTCAATTGAAAACGGAAAATGTTTGTCAACATTTCTTGCTGCTGTTTTACACAACTGTTACCATTTCAAAGCACAATTCATAGAGGCTGCAAAATCCATTTACATACAGTATTTAGATATTCAGTACACCAGTGAATTGTATATGACATGCTGGAGAAATATAGTGTCAGAGTGCAACCCAGCCATGGTTTTGAAGCTTATAACGTGGTTTCTTTGAAGAAATGTCTAAATGAGATTCAATTAACTACTAACAATCAAATTGGCTCAGAATTGCCTAGTCTAATGTTTCTTTTGTTCTTACTGTATGTAATTAACATGATGACCAAGTATTGACTTAATAATATTTTTGGTTGCATTTTATGTCAGCTCATTTAGCTTTAGATACAAACATAATCAGATACAGTAGACAAAACAGGGAATTTTCACCCATGTATCAGGAAAGAAAATACAATGGTGAAACCTCTTGCAGATTTAGTTCTCTCTTAAGATCTTTGTACTTTTGGACCATAATAATCCAGTGAGAACAGTGCCTACTTGCCATGGCAAGAAAGACTGAAAGCAAAATCTCTTTTGGTTCACAGTTATTCCTTTATTTTCTCTTTGACAGTTCTTTCATCAGCCTAACACATGAAATGAGATGTTTTATGGTTTTCCTTATGGTTTCCTGTTGTGAAAATTACAAGTGCCAAACTGTTTACCTAAAGAAAATGAAGACTCACAACGACAGACACAAAAACTGTCATAGCAGGAACAGCTGAACAACTGATCTGTCAATTCCTCTTTCAGTTCCTCTTTCTTTTAAAATGAGAAACGCGTTTCCTATTATAGACTGTAATGAAATTCTTTTTTTTCTGTCACAAATTGTCAAAAATCATTACGAGCAAAGCCTACTGTATGTACATACCGGCAGCTGAATTAATAAGTGGTCTCTACATTCTCAAGGCTAATGCATTGTGCAAGTATGGCTTTTAATGCCTTTTTTTAAGAAAGTATTCATATCAGAGATGCTATTATGTATGTTAATCAAGGTATCCATGAATTCTTCCATGGCTCTAGACCTGAGAAATCTCCCAGTGAAATAAATATAAAACTTAATTGAGTCTCCAAAGCATTATTCATATGTTTTCTAAGCAGTTATTTAGACAAATGTGCTTTTCATAACTATACTGTATATTCATAAATACTGTATATCAGCAGTTCTATACAGTATATTGTTCTTTTAAAACCTGATGTAAATCAGTATGGCACATTATACAACAGTCTGGGAACTAATGCTTCTTGTGGCACAGAGTAAATTAAATAAACTTCCTACAAGGTCTACTGTATATAAGAGCCGCTGTATAAGGGCCATAGGTCAACTGCAAAAAAACATATGTTAAATTGATCTAGTAGTCTATTAACTCTAGTTATTCAGCAGATTTGTGAAACACCCTCAGATTGAAGAAACTATTAATGGAATGCTTACCTAATGTTGTCTTACGACTGCTTACTTATAAGAACAACAACAACAAAAACATTTTAGGGCAATATATAGAACTGGAGATGAGAGCATTAGAAAGGTTACAGACAAGAAGAATCCAGTTCCCCATCTGCTAGGAGGGGTTGCAAGTAGCTTATTGACCATCCTTCTTGAAGGAACCCAAAGCATCAACCTGCTTGGTTAGCTTTTTCCCTATTTTAATAACCTGAAAAGCCTTGCCTGCTGTTCTCAGTCTTCAATGTACTACTCCTTAATTTCCCCATTTGTCCTTTGGTTCACATTTCAGTATTGATCCTGAAGAAGTCCACGAGGTTGACTTTGTCAATAGCTTCAAGGAATCCGTGTACTTGAATCAAGAGCCCTCATAATTTCCATAGTCTACTGTGTTTAAAAAGTTGTTATAGTCTCAAATAAACCCAAGGTTTATTGTTAATATCATTATGAACCCCATTCTAACAGGTCAGACTACGTGCATAGTAGACAGAGACATTGTTTATCCGTCTGTGGATAGAACCGTTTATTGAGTGTGTCTGCATTTTATGTTCTAAGACACATTGTTGACCGTCTGGTTGTTTGGAGGAAAGGGAGTGTTGTCCTTTTCTATTTCTGAGAAATGGCTCATCTGAAAATGTGTTCAGGTTTTTAGTACATTATTTTTTTTCCTCTATAAATTGTATTTTTAATTTACTTTAATTTTTATAGTGTCTTTATCGACAAATAATTTCTGTACCTTTACTGTCTTGGTGTTTTTTAAAAAAAATATTTCTGAGCTAAATGTCAAGTTAAATTAATTGAATAATATGATTCTGTTGATGGTTTTAAAGAAAATCTTTCATAAATATGTTTCATAACTGCTCTGTTTAGTTGTTAATTGTAGCCAATTTCCACTCATTTCTAGGAAGGACACTTATCGCAGCGTTGTACAGAAATCACATTTCCATGTCCTAATTTATTTTTCTTTGATTGGAAATAACACTCACTCATTTCTATTTCCTATCACTAAATGTCAGTTGTCCTGCTTACTGCTTGACCTTAGCATCAGAGACAGAATTTTGTGTTTTCCCTGAAACACTTTCTCTTGGACCATCCACAAACACAGTAGGTCTTACTGCAAGCTGTTACACAGACACTCATGATGCCCTGGTTATCTAAGGCAGGTGGCTACAAATAAGCTTTGTCAATCACTTTGAGATACTGTACCCGGGAAATATTGGATGATGACACAGGACTCCTTTATTCTAAATCTGTGAAGTAATAGATGTCTCCTGACAAATGCCTGACAAACTAAAAATGCAGGACTTTAGCCTTAATGGGGAACTGAAACACAATTTGTATGTTTTGGGATTAGAAACAAGCGACATTGGTGAGTGCATTTCAATCCACAATAAAAGTAAAATGCACACAGTAACTTGTAAAACCTCCAATTTACATCACAAAATAGACACATTTTCCAGATATGCCCGGTTCTTTATTCTGAGATACAGTACAAGGTAACAAAACTTATGTTGCCACGATGCAGCCTTATTACATTGTAAAGAATTAGTCTTGTGAATACATCTCTTTTAATCTAACAGAAATATTGCTCTTGATTTCAAGACAGTTTTGCGGACAGATACTACTTACTTGCTAACTTTTATCTCTTTTCTTTCATTACTGTTTGGAACGTCAAGCTTAAGAAAAAGCAGAAATCTATGGTTATATAAACTACTGTTCACATTTAAGTTTATGGTATCACTCATTTTTTTTCCTTTCAGTGCTTAACAAAGTAAAATAGCAAACGTTCCAAAATATGTCCAAAACAGAACACGCTCCCACTATTCTTCCGTACTGATATGCAGTGAATGCTTACAGACTAACTCACTTCTTCATTCAAAACTACATAAGTTACTTTTTGAAGAAAAGGCAACCAAAGATTTAATGACCCTATAGCACAACGCAGGTGCTGTTGTATTTTTAGATCACAACAGATGGAAGGAATGCACCAGAAATAGAGAACAAAGAAGCTCAACATTACTTAGATCTGTTTTACAGCTAAAAGCAGTCATCTCCTTAAGGTTCATTGTTTTACCTAATTCCATCCAACATTCCTCTTTATTCCTTAGGCCCATGTCACACTCTGCTGATTCTATTATCATGTGCCTGCCGGCACAGAGTGTTGTTTTAACCACAGTACAGCCAGGTTACTTCTGATGACATCATCCCAGTCTCCACTGTCCATCTTGGCTGGGCCTCCAGACAGCGTCATGCACTGAAGCACATAATATCACGTGTCCTCAAGCAATACATTTTTCCTGCCCCCTGGGTCCCTTCTGATGACTTCATTTTAATCACACCAATTTCATTTGCCTTATCAATTAAAACCTGCAGCTCTCAGCCCTTCCATAGTCCTTTAGTTTTGAAAAGTAATAGGCTTTTTAACTAGAACCAGAGGCCTTGTGAGTGCTGGTAAAATAAGCATGACATCAACTACAGCTTTTATTCTTGTATTTGGAGCGATATCTTTAACTCTTTGAGGCTGCCATTATATCCAAACAAAAATAGATTTACAAAAACTTTAATGAGAATATTTTATATAATATTGATATTTGTCCTTTTTATTAATGTTTCTATAACATAATTTTCAAATATCTACACCTATCAGTTTGTCCAGAGTCAACTGTTGGAATTTTGAGAGACCTACCTACTGTACCTCTTTTGCAACATCAGCCAGTAATCATAATTCAACTTGCCTGGTTGAGGAAATGACAGTGTTAAGCTTTGGTCAACCTCCTAGGGTAAAAGGAATAAACCAGGGAGGCAGTTGTAAAGGTAAAGCTGGAGTGGAGGGAGGGGTAATAGAAAAAAATGTGTGCAGAGTTGGAAGCAGCAGACGAATATGGGAAAGCAGAAGTATAAGATTAAAATTTAACCTCTTCCTGGACTTCTGTAAAATAACACTGTTTAATAAAGTTTCCTAAAGTCGTGGAGTAATTTATTTATTTATTGTGGTATCACAAGGTATTCCCATGTAAAAGTAACTTGCTTCTCTTGTAGTTGTGTTTGGTGTATAATTTACTGTAAGTAGAAAGCTTCCATCCTGTTTTTCACCAGTTATGAGACATCATTTGTCTTTCAAAAAGCTGTTTATTTTGTATAAATTATTTGAGTTACATTTGGGCCGTATAAGTGTCTTTATGTCAGTAGTTACTCTTACCTGAGACACTCAAGTTCACTTAGAACAGGCTGTGCCCAGGTTTTCAAATTCCATGTTATGCTAATATCATGCAAATAATTATATGTTATATGTTAATTTTGGAATACTTGTACATGATTGATCTAACTCTTTATTTACTTAATTAATCTTAATTATTAACTCTTAATTTATTTTCTTAACTGTTCATTTAATTTCTAGGAATGCTGGTGACTTTCTTACTGTAATTTTAGTCATTTACTATATACAGTAGATTGAGAAGATTAAAATTTAAATCAACAGAAATAATTTAAAAATAATTCAACCCACATGGAAGCCCTTAAGTACAATATTATGTAAAGTTTTACATACAAATGTTACTTTTAAAGGCAGCATCTTTAGATATTTATGCAAAAGTCCAGACTTAACTTCTTGAACATGAAATGTGTGTAATTGTGACTGTTTATAGTGTTTTGTTTGTGTTGGTAAAAACGTGTTGGTTTGATATCTCAAACTGGACTTTTATGTATGCAAACATATAGCAAAACACCACTTGCATGGATCTATTTTAAACAACAAGAGTTCAAAGCAGATAAGAATTACTGTCACATACTTGCTGAAATACATAAATAGGCATATTCCAGGTCACAGCTTCAGTAGATCACTTTCCTTCACCTCTGAGATAAATTTTAGTACTGATAGCAAATGGTAATAATTGGTGACTTGATTAAGTGACTTGATGCTGCTCAGATCCTGATCCTGGAATCTTAAAGGAGTAGGTTTCTTTACTTGTCCTTCAGCCTTGCAACAACATTGCCATCCAGTGATACTATAGAGTAATGCATTCCAGAATGAAGAATATTGGAAAGAATCTCTTCTATATAATGCATCACATTTAAATTGTTCAAGACTGTGGTGTTAGTAATATTGGATTCAAATCCCGGCAGTATTTGTGTTGTAAAGGACATAAGATGTGCTAGAGATGTCCTTCAAAGATAGCTAATTGAAAATGATCGACCAGGATTTCCAAACTAGAACAAGGTTGACGGCAAATTAAATATCACCGTCACGGCAACCTACAGTACATTATAAAATTAGAGAGCACATATTACCAGGGTAACTGAAAAGTGTCTGAATTTCACTCACAGCCTCATGGCATGTACAGTACAGGTTTGAAATCAAGGATAATCATGTGGTTTGGGAAGTTTTATTTTAATGACAAAGAATGATACAGCTTGCAAGTATTGAGAGATAAAGTCATTAGCAGGATTTCATTGATGTTTTCAATGTTTTCAACATGCTGCTCAAAATACTTGTATTGTATACAATTACTTGTATTACTCTATAGCATACAAATATACAATTCAGAGAGGAAGAGCAGTTTTGGAATACGGGGACGTTTATTTTTAGAAAGATGTGTATTAGCTACAGTATGGACACTGACAGAACGGAGAAGAGGTTGCTGTCCAGGGTCCTGAAGAGAAAATAGTGCTGTAGCTGCAGAGTTACAGTATAATTCTAATGTCCAGGTTTCACCCTGAAAACCAACTTTTACATAACCGCTAGGATTAGTAAAGAACAGATTACCTCTTGTGATAAGGCAGAAGTTTTCTAGGTCTTCATAAAAATAACATTTCTTTCATAAAGAGATACATAATTCTGAACTACGAAAAAAATATTTACAGAGAGAGGTGTGAAGGCAATGCACACCGTTTAACTATTTAAGGCTACCACCTGTTAAACTCTGCGCACAGCTACAGGTATGTTATTTGGGGTACGAAATACAAATACTACTGCATTGATTTGTGCTACTGTTCAAGCCTCTCCTAATGACGCCTAAATAATAGGAGTATATTTGTTATTACAAGTAAAATCCTTCTCTATTTGATATTTTAAGTCACTCAGGCGCATTCTAACTGACGCAAATTCTTCACGTTCCTGGAATACGTAACTACAAATACCACAGGATGCTCGAAAATTTTGGGAAATTAGCAAAAAAACTAAAAGTAACTTCAACCGGGCAAACCTCCCTTTGAACCAATCATAAACAAGTTAGTTTCAATCCTAAGAAAACGAACGGCTATTGCCCTTGTCATTCTAATGCAACAGAGGTTTTGACACGTAATCACTTTAATTACTTTTATACTGTTTGGGGGGTAGAGTTAGAACTGGAGTCTTCACAGATCTCATTTTGCGGAAAGATAGCTGAATTAAATTAAGAAGAATTTCAAAATCTGCTCTCTACAGACTAGTTTATAACCATCGCCGCCTTGTGGTCGTATTTGTAAAAGACACTTTATACCGTAGGTACTTAAACCGTCTAAATTATTTTATATCCTAAAAAGTTCCTAATATAGCAGCCATTTATGTTTTCGGTTTGATGCCCCAAATATTCAAAATATATATATATAGAAAATACTTTTGTAGTGAAAATGCATAACTTCCCGTATTTTTAAATACTTAAATATAATGAATATACTATACGTCAGCATTGGACATAAACCTAGGAGAGTTATTTGAATGTAAGAGTACACGAGCAATGTAAAAATAACCTGCTAAATTCCATTTAAAAACCTTTGCAAATAGTTACAGATCTACTATCATTTGATAATTTTGTGTACTTTGTAGATGTCTGTCTGTCTTTCAGAATCATAAATAATCTTAGTCCCTCTACCTCAAAATGTTTTATATCACTCTGCTGTAACAGTATCAGAAACGCAAAAGTCTCTACAAAAGATTATTGGTTGGTGCGGTATACAGCCTCTGAACTTAGAAAGTCAGCATTTTCAATTAGAGAATCTGGCTCCTGGAATTCATAGCTTTAGAAAATCTTTTTATTTTATGTTAAATTCGTTTACTGGGAGTAAAGAAGAATATTACACGGGACTATATACAATAATGAACAAATGGGAACAATCATCATGGTATAACAGACCTGGTACTGTACCTAAACATACTGTGTAAACCAACAATAATATTAACACAGAAAGAAAGGTTAAGAAAGAAAAAAGGAAATCAGAGGTTTGAAAGAGAGGACCAAAAGGAAAAGAGAAAAAGTGGTGAAATGACAAAAGAGTTAAGCCAGAATCTTCAAGATCTTCATCTGTCTGAGTCAAACTGCAAGCTCTTAAAGCAGTTTAAGAATGGCTGCAGGGCAGAATTAAATTTTCCAGTTGAGTCATGGAGGGCAAACCTATTTTTTTCAAGAAAGTACATTACTGTACATCCCGTACCTGGTGAGTGAAGGTGGGTGCAACAGGTTATTTCCGATGGAGCAAAATCAAATGCTTCATTAGTAAAGTGGAAAAAAACAGGGTGCCTGACTGAATATTAGATAAAATGGCAAGATAAAGGATAAGAGGAGAGGGCTCAAGGCATGCAACTAAATTTTTAAAAATAGATTCAAATAGAGATTTCCAAACTGGTTCCAGTGCTGAACAAGACCAGTACATATGGAGGAGAATAGCAGAGGCCTGCTTGCACTTATCACGCCTCGGATCAGTGTTAGAGAGCACTTTTGCCAGTTTAATCTTCGAAAAGTAAATGCAGTGAACTATTTTGAATGCCCAGCCTTGCAAACTGTATAGATGAGAAGTGTATTTGAGACAATATACTGTAGTTTGCAATAATTCTTCAGAAAGTTCAAATCCTAATTCCTGTCCCAATAGAAATTTCACGGTTGCCAATTTAGTGCAACCCAGAGAGATTATAGAGGAATACCTTTGGGAAATTATACCCCTAACTTTTGGAATTAAGTATAAAATCAGTATCTGAGTCAGGAAGTAGAACAGGGAAATTTGGCACTTGGTTTGAGATAAAATCTAGAATCTGAAAATAATGAAAGGAGTGTGATGTTGATTACATAAATTTGTGGGATAGCTGCAAGGCAAAACAGCTATCAGTGAACAGATCTCTCCAAGACGCTTTGATAGAGAAACTGATTACAAAAATTAAGAATTAAAATAATAGGAGTGTTGTCTGAAATTACAATACTGTCATATTTTCTGGTCTTTACAATAGAAAATAACTTGTTATCTATAAGGAAATAGTCCATACGAGCATATGGTATTATTGGTGTACTAATGAAAAGAAAGAACAATCTCTGGCAGAGGAAAGTAAAAAAAGAACACCAAGGATCAGACACTTTATATGGATGTAAAAAAAGAGATAAAGGCTTGAGCAGATTTTGAAGGTCAGTGAGATTTTGGAGCAGAACAAATCCAAAGTAGGATTTAAAACACAATTAAAGTTTTCTCCTAAGATTAAATGGTGGGAATTCATGTTAAGAAGTAAACAAAACAAGTTAGTCATAAAATGTCATGAACTGTGATCCCAAACTATTTTACATAAACAAGAAATATTTACAATAAATATACTGTAGTTTACTTGAAACAGGCAATGTACAACCACAGATCTTTACTGCTAAGATAAAGTTACTCCTCACATGATCAGACAAAAAAAACAAGTCATCATAGTGAATGTGACATGAAGCCACAACTCCTTAAAATATCCAATCATCTCATTTTATATTTAACATTTAAAACTGAAGTGAAATCATGGCTTACAGCTAATCAATATTGTAACCATTAGTCTCCTGATGTCTTTTTTAATGACTAGCATTATGTCATTGATCATGACAAGTAATTGCCTTCTAATGTGACTCTTGCAGTCTTTAATATATTTATTAACACACATTTTATTGCTGTGCATTTTACCATTTGTAGTACCTATTTCCTATTCATCATGTTTTTTTATCTACTGTATGGCTTTTATCTTATTGATAGTGTCCTGCCCAGGGACTGTTAATCAGCTTTTGTGTTAATTCTGGTTCAGCTTAAGAGCTGTAGCCTGTCCTTTTTCAATAAATTAAACAAATTTAAAATTGTTGCACCAGATAAAGGACCCAAGTTAGAAAGTGATATTTTGCTACATCACCACCAGGGTGCAGGAGTGATACACACATAAATTGTGGTCTGTTTAAATGTGTTCTTTTCTCTTTCCGCTGATCATCCACCAGGTACTGTACAGCACTTAGAATTTCTAAATCTGTGAAAAAAATGAATACTAAATCTAATTTAAACTAAAATAAAACTTAGAAAAAATATGTATTGTAAATCTTAGGAGAGTGTGCTTCTAAACACAATTATTTTGGAAAATAAATTATAAATAATACTGTAAGTTCCAATTTGCAAGCTAAACTGAGTTTCCATAAACACAGCTGGGTATCACATACTGAGCAACTGTGATCTAAAACACAAGTTAACTTTAAAACCTCTTAATATGTTCATACATTTTCTGTGGGCAGGGAAATAAAATCCTAAATGTTAACTATGCTTTGCAGTTTTCTAAATTACTTTATGTATATATTTGTTTCAACAATATTTGTTGAAAAATGTGTGAGGAGTGGCAGGGGAAGTGTTTCTGTTCAATAAACTAGAAACACAATGTTGCAAAGAAAAAAAATTAAACTCCAGCCAGAGTTACCGCATTAGGAGAGAAACAGAATCAATTTTGGACTCAGATATTAAAAGAAAGCACTAGGAACCAGTTTGAGAGGATGATCAGTTTCGAAACACTAAACAAAGCAAACGTCACAGCTCATCCTCAGAAGTCAAAAGAAAATATGCTACTTAATTAACATCAAGAGGGACGGTTTCCTTGATGTTTAGTTGAACTACAGTTACTTTGTAACATTTTAAGATATTATCATGAAATATTAATTAATTAAATGAACAAATTCACCCCAAATCCACTTTATATACTGTACAGTTCAGCAGTTCCAAGCCCTCTAAGGTCAAATGGGAAAGAATAGGTTTTAATTCCTGCTATAAAGTACAATATTAACATCAATTAAGGCTCTTTTCTTCTTCGTCCGTTACAGCATTTATTAATGAGCTATAGATTTTGAAAAACCCTTTTTGTTTAACAGAATCTTTAAGATAACTATTTCACAATCGATAACAAAACATTACCAACACCAGTTTAAAAAGTACATGGACTTAAATGTAATTCATATTGAAGTATTTATGTTTTTAAAAAGTATGTTTTTCTTTATAATTTCATTTGCATTGTTTATTGCTGTGCATTTTTAAAAGAGTTGATCTATTTTGCAATGCATACTTCAGTCATTGCTTTTTTCACATGCATGTCAACAACAATCAGAATGTGCCTGTAGTCACTTGCAAAATCAGTTCCAGTGAAGCTTAAGACATTTACATGGTGCAGATTTTACCATTGTTCCCTTTGAGAATGGGATTTTAGTCCTCTGGATCCTTTGTGTCAATATCTTCATGTAAAGCAATACAAGTTGAGTATAATCTCCTGCACATGCACTTTGGGCTGTTTAAGCAGTTTCAACACACTTTTGAATAAGGTATTATCATTGGCAGAGCCTGGCACCTTTGCCTGAGCTCAGGAAAAAGGAGCTGTGTGCCAGTCACAAGGCTTCCCTGTTCTAACATGACTACGGCACAGCTGTGCAGTTCATAGGCTCTGAAGAGTCTGTGCGGGCAGAAGTACAGCCTGTTCTTTGTTTCCCTCTGTTGTCTGCATGAATGCTTTGTATGGTAATGGGAAGTGAGATGCTAACCTCTACTTTCTGGCTAACAAGTTCAGTTTGTTTTCATAGCTCATTGTTTCCTCCGTCTCTTCCTTTCTGAGTCTGTTTTTTTTTTTTCAGGGAGAAACATGCTAACCTTTGCATAGCAAAGCAGACCCATTCCTGTCAATGTCATCTTAAATATGGAGGCGTGTCCATTACAGGAACACATTCTCTCAGCTGCACCATCCCTTGGTCTAACAGAGATTGCTTCTCTCAGGCAAGGAAATCGTGGGAGATGATGAGTTTTGATTTAACTAAACTGATTTAACTATGGTGGACACAGTTTCCATCAATCTGCATTTTTTTTCCTGCTCTCAGACTTACTCACTGGATAGGAAAATGTGGTTTACTGAATAGAATTAAGATGAATAAGATTAAATATTCTGCTTTGCTTTCTATTCATATGTCTGCAATAAGGTAATTTACAGCTGTACATTAATCCAGAATGCTTGATTTTTAAAATATTAGTCATGATAACCCTGTAACATGCCCACCTAATCCCATGTTTTTAATTTGTTGCCTTTGTTAATTGTGTTCTACTCCCTACATGACCATAACTGTCTGATGCTATGTTTCTAAATACATAAACACTTTATTAAGTCATACATGTTTGTTGGACAGTTATTTAACATACTGTAAACCTTCCTCTTTTACTCCTATGTGCAGCCATCTGTTTTCAGGCTATTGTTTTATTTTTTATTTGTGTTTTTTGGTACTGCCGTGGACTGTTTATAGCTTTAAAATATAGATTTCTGCTATACACATACTGTATATTATTTAGTTATGCAATATAATATACTGTAGATATTTAATCAAAACTTTCATTGGTTATAATAATCCAGCTAACAGCACATGGCAATCACAATTATTTTATACTCACATTTTCCAAAAAGTCCAGTTGGCTACATAAGTGACAATTAATTTAGCCACATAGTAAAGAAGTTTTACTTCTGGCAAGGCTGTGAGTGACCTACCAGGAACACATAAATAATCAATTTTGTTTTCCAGGACAGTTTCAGTACAGTGTTCATTGGACATTTTTATATAAAATATGAAAATATCTGTAGAAGTAATTCATATTTGTGACCATGTTTACAAGGATAACAGCTTCTTAAACGTTTTTTTTCATTTTTTTTAGATGCCCATCCAATACCTCTCTTTTTATTTATAATTTTCTTAATAGCTGTTCTCAAAAACTGCCTGTCAAGTTATGTAAGGCCAAAGCATAGAGCTTTGTTTTGTTCAAAATGTAACGGAAATGTTACCATAATTCTGTTGTCTCACAAACTAGCCTTTAATTAAGTATTGCTAATTCATCATCATTTTAAATAGTGGTCATTTTTTATATTCTTGCTTTTTAATGCCACTTGACAAATATGCAGGCATTTAAGCTTTTTCACTGTACATAAATCACATTAATATATTTCAGGAGATATAAGTGTGTTCTGTGAATGACATTCAAAAAGATGTACTAATGGACATCATTAGCAAGCACAAAACATGCTGTAATTCAGCATCAGACACAGAGTGCAGCAATGAGCACTGATTTTGGTAATGGACTATTATTTGGTTCAAAAGTTATATAAGATTCCTTTCATTTCACCTCATGTTCACTCCCAACACAAGAAGCGCAGGAATAAATTGAATATGGATTTCCATAATGAAAAAAACAAACTTTGGGAACACTAAAAACTATGATTATACATTTCGTTCAGTACTAAATAACTATTTAAATATATGTATTCATTTCTTCATTCTTTAAAAAGTTAACAGAAAGCTTTTGACTTTTAATTAGAGGTGATCATTTTATTTTCAATTTTTTTTCGTTGATTTTCATCATTTCTTCTTCACAATCTCAAAAAAAGTACATGTTAAAAGTTATTAGTTTAGTAAATACACAGAATCAAGGAGATAATTATACATAGCCTATACACTATGTAATATGGTGCATGAATTACAGAATGACAGCTGAAGATAAACTGTGCCAATCCATTTGCCTTTGACTATACAGACATGTGAATGTTTTTCACCGAGTTAAGTATACTATACCAAGTATCAAGTACCAAGTTTCACCAAGTATACTATAATTATGAGGTCACCCTATCCTGGGCTTCTTAAGTCTGTTACTGTATATCTGCACTCAGTGTATTTCACAGATATAATAAAATGCAGTGGCTTTACCCTATTCTGCTTATCCCCAAAACTCTTTGTGTGCATGGGTAGTGGGGAGGGTAATTATGGTATATAGTCCTTAGATTATGAGATAAAGTGAGAAGCATGCAGTGTGGTTTGCACATTAAAGCTGTCTAGAATCCATAACTATTTGAGTCCAGCCTACAATGAAGAGACATGTTATGAACTGAGAAGTGTTAAACATTGTACAATTAAGCCAATCACACGCTTGCTGTATAGTAATTGTTCAATTTTAGTTTGTTAAATGCTGAGGTGAAATAATATCCTACAAACAAACAGGCCCTCCAAGACCAGGACTGGACACTTGTCTTAGTAGAGTCCATAAGCAATTCAAACCCAAATGCTTTATATGGTGTCATTTTTAATTTTTAATTTTAAAAAAATAGAAAACTGGTAATATTCTGACAACTGAAAACACGTTAATTCTCTAGAAGTAATTGGATTATGGAGCAGAACTAATTAGTGTAATTATTGTATTACACATTTGCATTTTGTTCATACTCATTATTTAACATTTTTTTGGGCAATGACTTATTTTATAAGGGAAGGTTTACAGTACTTATTTTGGCAATGGTGATAACTTTGAGGCTGTGACTAGTAAGGCCCAGACATTGACGGCATTTTCCTGTTGTGCATGTTTACAGTATGTTTAGCAGGTTGGCTTTCAGTCCTAATGCAAACAGGCCAATGAGGTCCTTACTCACCAAGACTATACCAGTTTGTTTAAGCTATGACTTCAAATGTCATTAAGATTTAGCAAAATACTGTTACAACAATTGTAAGTGAATATTGAAGTGTATTGAAGAATCTAGATACATTGGGTAACACTTGGCTAGCATCAACATTTCCAGTTCTCAAAAGCTTCAAGGCAAGGAGATGTAGGTGTGCGAAATTCAGTCATCAAAGCAATTGTAATGTTTACCTTGAAAGTTTTAGGTCATTGATTAAGTGTCAATTAACAGTCCAGGAAGATAGCATAAAACAGTCAGGTAGGGAAAAGAGGCTTAAAAATGAGAAAGAGACACCACCAAGAGAAACCACCTTATCCTGATCATCTATGAAGACCAGATTTGAGTTAAGTGTTTGAACCGTGTTAAGACAGCTTACTGTTCTGTTATTATTAGGAACTTTTGATTTCCTGTGTAAAAATCCATTGGTTAAAAAAGGCCTCTTTTTGGTGGGTGCATTTTTAAAATAGGGAGATACAGTATGTTCCCATTCATTTTGAAGCATCTGGGTTTACAAAGAGAGAGATTCATCCATAGGTCATATTCTGTTAGGTTTAGAATACAGCTTAATCTGTTATTTTGACCTTTGTAGATGTAAGAGTTTGAATACAGTACCTCATAGCAGTTTGGTGTTTTTCTGGGCGGTCAGGATGTAGGCCACTTAGACACCTTGTACAGTATATACAGTAAATTTGTAAATAGCATAACATGTTTAAGTTATGTGTAGTTCAAGTAGGTGGCTGCGTCAGCATGCGTAGGCTGCAAAAGAACAAGTAAAGGTTTATTCCATGTTGAAAAGAGAAGAAAAGAAGTCTTCACACCCCAAGAAGGCTCCACAGCTGAAACAATGTGTTTCTTTTCTTCTCTTTTCAGCATGGAATAAACCTTTACTTGTTCCTAAATTCTGTTAATAAACATTTGTTTAACCAATCTGATTCATTACTCTTTTCACAAAAGCTATGCCAGAGAACAACGAACTTGGGTGCCTCTAATTATATCAACCACATAGGTATATTCTTTGAAAAATAATTTACTAATTGGGCGTTATGATTTATTTTACTTATTGATTAATCTACTCAGCCTGTGTCTGACATTCACTATTTTTATTATCCTTATTTGTAAAAATATCATTATAGTAACTATTGAAAAGCAGCTGTCACACAAGTTACCGAGGCCATAGCATGGCTGTGCTTTCCTGTTTTCCCTTTGCAACAGCTGCTAAAATGTAATGTAACCTAATGCAGCCTGCATGCTTTTACTCTGCCCAGCTCTGGGGCCCACTCATCCCAAGCAGTGCTAATTGTATGCTACCATTTGAGAAATCCTGGTAGTGCTGAAAGTGAGTGGAATCTACAATGTCTGAACCATTTCAATAGCTGTACCATATAGCTTTTTTCTATCCTTTGCTTTGTGAATAAAATTGTACTTTTAATTTTTGGGTAACTACTGCAGATAAAAAATATGATTTATCTCATCATTGTTATATAGCAATAAAAACCCTACAGAGTTTTTATTTAATTCTATTTCATCTTGAGCATGACACAAGGGCCAGAGTTCTCAGCAGCTGACTGCCAATTCTTCCTGGCAAGGCAATGGAGCTTCTGTCAACTGTCCATTCCAATTTGTGGGCAACATGACTAATTTAGATTTTTTTTTTTAATTCAGACAAAAGCAAACATCAAATTGCTTCCTCTGTATTGTGAAACAAAATGAGATGCACATTCGGCAGTAAAGAAAAGCTCAACTGGGGACCGAGACGTACGCTCATGGCTTGTTTATGTCAAGAATATATTTAAACATACGGTACTGCCAGAAAGTATCTACATGTTGCAGAGAGGTCTGCTTTTCTCATAAAGACATTCAGACAGATCATTTTAGCATCCAGACATGCTACAAAGTGCTTTACACACAGTGCCAGCATGCTTTTCAAGCTGAGAGAAATCAAAAAGTGACTATAGAAGGCTGTAGAACAGTTGGCACTTTAAACATGAAAATATGGAAGCTAAAGACTGGGACAGATGTCCAGACTTTTCAACACCTATTATTTTACTAAGCATATACATAATATCCAAATGTTCTTACACTGTATCAAAGAAATGGATCTTAATGTAGCAATAAGAATGACAGATATTCATTTTAGAATGGTTCTGGCAATATAGTAGAGTATTATACTATATTATAATTATATTATACAGTATTATCTATTAAAAAATGACCTACAGTATTCATGTAAGCATATGATGCACAAATAATTGCATTGCAATGCTACTGCCAAAAGCAATAAAGCCTTCATGTGTGACGATAGTGTCTACCTAAGAACTTTCTTAAGCAATTAAATTGTACTTAATAGTGCCTCTGATAATGAATCATGCTTACAAAATCTGACAAATTTTTAAGACTTGCATACTGTATGTAACTTGATCAAAGTGATTAGTTGATGCAGTGAAATCTGTTTTGCACAGCTGTTTAAGAGCACCAGGTGTTCAAATGTGTTCTTTTCCAAGTTGTCAAATATCACCATCAAAAGCAAACATTTTTATTAATGCACTGTTCAATGAAGGCCAAGAACGCCTGTCTTTGTATTCTCTTATTCAGCTTACTCCTGCACCTTTTGATTTCCACTTGCCTTCACGTCACGGTCATTTTTCATTTTATGAAGCTCGCTTTAGTGCTGCTAGGATGCAAAAATAAGTTTAAAATACAGTCTTTTTACTGTACGTTCGGCTCAGTGTCAATTCAGTGTCTGCAGAACTATAAAGATGTTACATGCCGCAGGTCAACCCAATACTTCAGGTTTAATGCCAAGGTGTGACTAGACGTTATAAGGAAATGCTTTTAGGACAAGGAAAAGAAAGCCCTCTTATGGGTACCGAGAGGTGAAAAAGAATATATACATCAATTAGCCTAACTGCTTAAGAGGTCACCTGATATGTAAATCAGAAGAGACATGGGTCCATGATGAACATGGCTGAAATCTTCTGATCTCATAGACCTGAGATAGTATAATTCGTAAGGGCACTGCCCAGCCCTTGCACTTTCTGGATCTGACTTGATTTTGAGATTAATTAATACTTCTGTTATTATTACAATGGAGTTGATGTACTGTAGTGACTTTCCAATATTCTTATTTTTTGTGAAACAGAATGCGCAGTGTATTTTTTTTGTCAGTAGTGATGATTATTGTGTAGTTTTGGAAAAAAGGGTTCTACTGAAACACAGTACTCTGTCACTATTTTTTTACTTTTTATTGAAGTCTTAATACTTCAGGTTTTCTTATAAAGTCAAGCTTATGTTAACATTAATCAATATTTTGTCCCATTATGAACTGAATCATTATACAGTACTTATATTTACAAGGGTTCAGAACTTACACTTGAAGTAGTGTATAAGTGCATTGCATAACACATGCCCTCTTGGCTCTCTGGCTTTTAGGATCAATTATATCTGCATTTTCATCTTCTGTATTGGTGATGAGTTGTTTTCATTATTTTCTGCAGACGTTTATCAAAACAGTATTGAATTTTCTTTATTTTCATTTCTGCATTTTCACGAGCAGAGCAATAGTCCTAAAACTCTATATAAGGTTTATACAAGCACTGAGGTTCTATTAATCTAAACAATACTTATTTAATCAACCAGTTTACACTGTATCAGCAGAAAATCCCACTGCAGTCATGCGCAACACTTACCGTCTTTAAATCAACTGATGGATCTAACAAAAATTTTAAACAGATGGAATGGCTTAAACAAATGGACGTATGATCTATCAATTTAAGGTGTATAATTCTGTAGTTATAAATCTTGAGTACAAGGTATATAAGAATACATGTATTTTGTGAGTGACTGCATGCAGCAATATTCACCTGGCATTTTCAGCATGGGGGGATATAACTAGTTTTTTTTACAATTTGCAATGCCCCTTGTTGCGCTAAATGAAAGACAACAACAGACCCGCATTTCACTTTAAAAAAACTTGTAAAACTTAACATCTTGGATATTCCTTAGAGGCTTGTGGCCAAATCCTATACTTTAGATTGGATAATTTGATCATACTGTATATTGCCCGCTGATATACAGTATGTACAACTAATTTCCCAGAGGCAGAGACTTTAATTACAACCATAAATAATTTGAAACATTGCCATAGCTGATACCATTTTAATTACAACATCAATCTGTGGAAATAGTTTTGAAGCCACTGATGATCCTTATTTTTTTATATATGTATACATTGAATATATTTTGTACTATTGAGTAAATATGGATATTTTTACATATGTTTAGAGTAAGAAATTGCTGACATATCAATGAGTAGCTGACATACTATTTGAAATAAAGACGTGCATAATTATCCATTTACAATCTTATTTTATTGTCGATAGCCCCAGGAATATTAAGGTTAAATCTCTTCAATTCAGTTTGAAGAGGCAGAAATGAAAGAATGGAAGACAACAATACACCAATCCTATCAAGGACGTATCATGCAAATGGCGACAATCAGCATCAACTGAGTCCAAGTTGACTCCTTGTCTGCCTTGCTTTTTGTTTAATATTAACACCACTTTCCAATATTCTAAACAAGAAAGGTCTTGGACTTTCAGTCGATAAAGATCACTGCATTAGCCACCTCCTTTATATGGATATTTTCACATAGTCCAGTAACGATCAGTATCAGCTTCATTAAGCTATGAATTTGAATATGTAAAATATGTGAAAGTAAAAGCATTCGGTAATGACATCACAATGGAGCATAGCCTTCAGAAAGTGTAAGTCTATTAGGAGACTGAATCAAAATGAGGTAAAGAGATTGTTTGGCACTGATGAAAGTGCTGGCATTCTGGGATAAGAGCCGTTATATTCAGAAAACACTGTCACCTAGTCAGCCTTGCATTGGAGTCTGAGCTTAACACACAGAATATAATAACAGTCATAAACTGCTTAACTATTCTAGTCCCCATGTATTACTTTTGTATAATTAACCAGACAAGATAAAGGAATGAAAAGATGGAAAAGGGGAGGCATTTGACCTTGTACTTGATACACCATCTGAAGTCTGAGATAACTGTATAGAAAAAGACCTGAAGGTGACTGCAGACCAACAGAACATGAATCTGTACATTGCATCAATATTTTGATAATATTTGAATATTCAGCTAGGTCAAGACAAGTTCCCTGTCATGGTAACCACCACAATCTGATTAAGCTAAGTCTCTTCTTAGTAAAGTAGCAGAAGAAATAAAACTCAAACACTTGCAATCCTCCAAGGAAAGCTTTTAAAATAGCATTAAAAATAATAAAAAATAGAACTGCAGAGGAACAAGCTATTGCATGCTCATTGATTCATATCAAGACCATTCATTGATAACAAAATGATGGTTTCATAGCTCCTGGCTCAAAGGAGAGATGAAAGTTTAATAAAAGCAGCAACAAAATCTGGCAGTGAACATCAAAAGAACATCTTAAAACAACAAGTCAACAGCAAGTGTAAAATGTGCAACAAAGCAAAGGGAAACATTAGTCACATTGTAGGATGTTGCACAACAAATGTGCTTGCAGAATATATGAATAGACCAATAATTGTATCCATCTATATGCAGTCAACATATGTAAAGAGAAGGGTGTTCAAGTAACTGAGAGATGGTATGTGCATACTGTATACCAGATGAAGCCGTAACCTTCAGTGACCATGCCAGAAAATAGGGTATGCCACTTCAACCTATTATACCATCTCTGCAAGTCTCTCCAAATGGAAGTCCACAATAAAAAACTCTCTTGATCTACTTTATGTACTGTAGCTATTCCAGAGGATACTAACTGAATGATGAATGAACTAAAAATAATCTGCAAGTACAAAGAAATAAGAAACATGAAGTATGAAGTATGGAGAAAGGAGCATCCAGAGCCCTTAAAAACTGTTTCAATGAAAACTTAGAACTGCTGCTTGGTACAGTAAATCCACACAAAAGATGTGAACACTTTAATGGGAACAACATTAAAAGAAATAATAATAATCATCACCATCATCATCATCATCAAGCAGATCAAGAAGATTTATCAACCAAGTAGTTCAGGGCCCTTCTGTGAGCAACCAAAATAGTGAAGCAGGGTAAAGGTGATCTTGTGAGCTTTGTTGTCTTCAAAGTATAACTCTTGAAAATAATCCTGACCTGTCACTCTCATTCCTCATTTGTTTTTGTTTTTTTCTAGTTGATATTCTGGATCTAATGTGCACTAGGTAACAATACTGTTTTTAAAATGCAAATGTTTTTCTTTCTTTTTTTGAACCCTGCAGCATGATTGCGTTCTTTCTACTTTGTTGCATAGCGTTTAAATGGTCATTCTGTGATGCACAGCCGTGACAGAAAAGTTATTAGGCCTGAGCTAGACTTGTCATCTCCAGTATCCGCTTCACACCTAAAGTACTGTATCAGAAACCGATAGTTTTATTACTGTCACAAGGGTCTGTACTGTCTGATAGTATATAACATATGGGACACAATTGTGCAAAAAAATGAAAGACTTGTCTCCTCCACTTCAAGGGTCATATACTGTATCTGACCTTTTGAAGCTTTTTAAAAGGTTAAAAAGTCAAATGGTCAGGCATCTAGGCTAAAATAGCTACTTTAGCTCAGGTATCAAAAATGTGGAAAAACAATCTTTCAGCAAGGCCCAATTTTGTTAAAAATATTTTTTTGGAAAATACAACAGCTGTCAATTAAGTCTGACTCATATCCAATACTTTTGTGGATAGAAGATTAAATATGGATTAGAAAGTGAGAGGGAGATAGCACAACACTTATTGGCATCCAAGATTAAAATGAAAAAGGCCCCCCATTACAAAAAAATTGAGTTTTGTGTATCCATTTTTGGCAGACCGTTGTCCATCAGTGCAGCCTTGTTGGAGGATGTAAGGCATGACTCAGAACCTGAGAGCTACAGTATACAAGAAGGAAGGGAAACGTGATACAGTATTTCAAGACAGGAGTGGCTTTTTCATTATTGAATTGTATTTCTTTTCACCTAACGGGGCTTATCTGATGATAAACCTGTCCAGTCAGACCTTTTATTGGTCCAACAAAGTTGCTGTCCAGTACAAAAATGACCTTGCCTGGCCAAAACAAAGGTCTTCCTTTGATGCATTCGCATCCTATTCTGTGTTCCCCAACCTACATATGAGAAAATATATGCAGACTCAACGCACTATCAAGATATTTGTCTTTTGACACCTTACAGGTCATGCCATTATTTACAGAAGGTTCAGTGTCAGCTAAAGGGGTGGCATGTCCCTTATTGGTAGCACCACAGGTGACCAGGAATTCACAAGGGGTCACTGAGAAAGCCCTGGCCTACTACTTGGAGATTCCCACACATGTCAAATAGAGATGACATGAAATTAACTTGGAGTTCTTAATTAAACCAACAATTACAGGTTTCTTTCTTCTTCACATCCTCCTCCTCATCTTCACTCCTCCACCTACTATGTAAACAGTCTTGTTCTCAGGACCAGGCTTCTCTTCCCTCTGGCATGCAATTCAGCACAAATGTGTACTTATTTACCTCCATATTAGCTGCATACCATAGCAGTTGTCTGAAGTTGTTGAACACACAGAAATTGTGTAAAGGTGGTTTCTTGATCAGAACGGATTTGTTCTGCCTTAATTCTACCTTTACAGAAGTTGGTATAAAAAACAACCATATAAAAAAGGTAGAGAGGTTAACAAACTTTTCATCTCACCTTTGAAACCACAAAGCTACAGTGTGATACTACTTCTCAATGCTGCAACAGTGATGTGTAGACAAGGTGCTGATACATATTTTATAGTAACATAGTTTTGAACACTGGTACAGTATATTTCTCACTGGCGCCATCAGTAAAGGGCTCTCCCAAAATCCCCAATGCTGATCCCTCTGGTTCTTATGTGCCCAGCTCAATCCTGGGTACTGGAAAGCTCTCAAAGAAGTCAGTTCTACTTCTCCAATTGTCTCTGACACTAGTGTTAGGAACTGAGAAACCTGCAATGTGTGAACTAATGAATAGCTCTGGAAAGCACCAGACCTCCCCCTAGGTTCCTAGACCTCCACCTCCAGTACAGAAGTTCAGGATACTTAATAAATATCTTTTTTGTGGAATAATACATATTGTATTGTGTAAATATTTAGTCAGTCGTGCAAACAAAACATGGCATAAATGCATTGGATTGTAGTTTTTTGTAACACTCAAAGAGAATATCCAAATGTTATCTCTCCAGATTAATCTTTCATCTTGTTCTGCAGAACAAAAATAAATATAGCAATAAGGATATACCAATAAAAATGCTGCAGGTTTTAAAAGACCCTATTTAGATAGAGTAAATGTAGAACTACTGTAAATTTGGAGCACTGGAGCAAAGCTCTTGGAATACTGTTTTGTTAGTCTGAATGTTATGGAAGTAGTTTGGTGTAGCAAAAATTGTATGTAGCCTTAAATTTGTTTAGATGGCTTTTTCCTACAGAACTCTTCAATTGACTTTTTTTCAGAAAGTCTGTCTTTGTTTATGTTCTTTGTTTAACAGGTTTAGAACGTTCTGCAGAAAATTCAATAAGACACGACTCTTTTTTTATACGTCAACTAGATGTTTTTTTCATATTAAAAGTGATGCATTTCCTAAATTTATGGCATTTTGTTCTCCTTCAGGAGGGAAAGAAAAATAAGGTAGGTTTTCTGATTGTGTGAGGTCCATGCCAATTGTTTTAATGTTCAGTGTAACAAAGACTTTTCAGTTTCTCCTGGAGAAGGGATCAATGTCAAACAGCATAATGCATTCACAACAGAAAGATGAAGGATCAAAAAATCAATTTTTGTTTTTTTTTAATACTGAACATTAGACTGACAATTGAATATAAGAATATATTGGCAAAAGCAATAATATACATATACAGTATATAGTTTTGCACCAGATTTTGATACTGCATGCGTAAACTGAATCTTTTTGACACTCTGTTGTCTCAGATTGGTTACACTTACAGTAGGACTTGCATTAAAATCCACAAAGCAGTAAAATGATGTTTACTAATAAAACTAAGCGATGTATGTACAGTATATATCAAAAGTGTCCTTCTCATCAATCTGGACTACTAAAAATAAAAATAACTCAACTTTAATGTAAAAAATATGAATTTGTATGTAATATTTAAGAAGGTATTTCTTAAACAGTGACTAGGGAAACAAAATATAAATAATGTTAACAAAACATTTCTCTACTCTGTATTAGAGAATGAGTAAAGCACAGTCATTCTCTCCAGCATTAAAGAAAAACATGATCTGAAGTTTTATCCTCTTATTTTACTGTATTTGTCCTCTTATCTTGTTTTCATGTACAGTAATAGAATCTGAATGTGCTGTGCTATCATTTTCTTGGTTTTAATGTGCTGATTCCATGAGAACTGCAAAGCACTGTCTTAAACCTTTATGTATATTTCTCTATTTGCTAAGCTGCTCAGTATTTTGCACCAACTCAGTTTTGCCCTTAGATTAGCTATAAAGAAGTTGAGCATGGGGGAAAGTATCCCTGAGGACAACGTTTTTACAATATTGGCATAGGGGTGGTCTGTGTGGAGACCCATGCTGTATGGATAGCTCTGCTCACATCCTCTTTTTAAATAATTTTTCTCCTGCTTGTTACTTTTGACTACTTCTCCTAGCTTCACCATTATTAAATTTTAAAATAATTTTACATGTTATTATATATAGAGAGTTGTTTTCCTTTCAGTAAGTCGTTACATAGGATTTGTCCTGCTTAATAAATGGATGGATTACTTGGTTTGTGATTTTCCAAGATGCAGCCATACATCCCCTGATGACACATTAAGAATTGGTTAGCATTAGCAGAAGATGTGTGCTGGGAGTTACTTTTTAGCAATATGTGATGAGCTTGTTCCAGAAGTGCAAGCAACAACAACAAGAGCCATCATCAGCAAAAAGGGCTATTTAGGACAGACAGAGGGCCTTTTAGCATGTGTGCCAGAGAAACGTTTCTGTTTTCATAAGAACGGGCAAACTAGGTAATCAATACTACAGGCTGGACTTCCCTTATATAAAGGCAAAGACACCTTCTCAAAATCTCTTTAATCTCAAAAACAGCACGCTCACTGCTTTCAAACCAGAGGTCAAAAACACTGCACCCTGTTGTTTTTGAGACAGCCCCAATGGTAATTTCCCACAAGTGTTTAAAAAACATAACTCATTTTATTCCAGGAGACTATTTCCGCTGACATGGCATGAATAGATCACATACTGTACTATATCCTGTAAGCTTCACTCCCCTCTCAATAACATGTGGCTATATAGCAATGAGTGAAAAAACTTATTTCATTCAGAGCTAACATATTCATCTTATATGCTAAAATGTCACTGTAGAAAAACGCATGCTTTACATAGGATACAAATCCCTATAAACACAATTCACTGTAACTGATTACTTTTCAAAAACCCTATAATGTATTACATTATATACACACATACTGTATATTCTCTAAAACTATATATTTTTAGAGATTATGGAAGTTTGTTCGTCAATCTTAAAACCTAATGTTTTTTTTTTCTGTTGTAACTAATTCAATTTGAGTCAGACTGATATTTGATGCTTCTGATTCCCCCAGAGTGTAACATTTCACTCAGTTATTCTTGACAACCTACAAACTGAGAGGGAGATACATGCCATTACAAAAATAATAATTTCATACTGAGGTAAAATGCTACTGCAATATATCCATCTGCATTCTCTTTTAGAAATAATATCAAATTTATGTTAGGTATTGACATTGATTATTGCACTCACTTAAGATGTCAAGGCAACTCATTATTCTGGAAGAAATTATGCATTATATGAAATGATGGCTTTGCACATTTATAACTTATTGGGAATAATAATAGTTTTAGTCTGTAAAAGTTCACATTTTGTAGAAAAAAAACCAATTTGAAATATAAATATATCTAGATATGAATTATGTATGCCAAAGCTAGATGACAAACAACAGAGAAAACCTTCAGCAAAATTGAAGAAAAGGAGAAAAAAATATACCGTATAATTGTTTCAAGAACTGGTCACAATTAGAAACAGTCACATGACAATCAAATGAAGATGATATTGATGATAATAATGATTATTTATTTTTCTAGTAGATGTTTTTTATCCAAGGAGATATTTAACATTAAGTATAAGTACAAAGGAAACCATAATGACTACCTTGTAGCACATGTAGAGGGGTTTTTCATTACAGTGGCATAATGAAGAGGAATAAAAAACTGAATATGTCAGCAGTATGAAACCACCTTGGAGAAAAAATGAACAAACATCTAAGGTTCTGCATACAGAAAGGCAGCTTGGTTCATATATATTTTTACTCTGGATATTAATGATTGTGGACAGATCTGAACTGCTGCCATGGAAGTCCCAGATAGTTCACTCCAAAATATTAAATTTAAAGCAATGCTTCAAAATTGGTTGGTTATTATAAAACACATTAAGATGCTAAGAACTGTAAAAACTGTATGGTAGTGAGTGAGTCCAATATTAGAAATGCATTATATTCTAGCAAATGTTAAAACAACATTTACTGATGAAGGTGACAAAATACTTAATAAACCACTATGGCATATGCCATCTGCCAGTCACAATATTCAGTATGAACACAGATTATTTTAATAGGAATAGTACATATTCAATTAAAAAACGGAATTCCCTGCATTTAAATTGCATTAAGGTTTATGTTTTAATCTATTTGTATTTTCTGAAATGTTTTAAATCTAATCGTCCTTAACAATAATTTTCATATGAGTAAGCTTACAGGAGGATCCTAAACTTGTAGGATAATCTTCACAATCTACAATATGGGACTATATCTTTGAACTTATACAGCGACAAGCATTTTAATACATGCCTCAGTTGAAAGTTTTTTATGAACCCAGTTGGGGAATGGTTGCAAACATTTTAGGACCTAAGATAATTTGGTTTATATCTCCAGCATACATCAATTAAAAAAGTGAGACTTGAATTACTGTATATGTCAGGACCTTTTAGTTTCAATCTGTTAAAATATACAATCTCTTTAAGGACTGGTAAGACTTTAGGAACCTTTTAAATTAATAATTAAGAGTAAAAAAGAACAGTGATGGACTGGCATCCCATCCAGAGTATGCCGGCATTGAACCTCTTGCTTGTCAGGATAGGCTCTGGCTTCACCAACCCTTTACTGGATAAAGTGGTTAGTAAATGGATGGATGTAGTTAATAAGAAACTGGGGGCTTGTTGGGATCCTTAGTGAAAGGAATTATGAAGTTCTGTATCCTTTATCAAATACGGGCTAGAGATATAGTGGGAAGTTTTACATCTAAATTATGACCCACCTTCCAAATATTATAAATTCAATCTTAATAAACACTGAGCTTCTGATAAGTAGAATTACATTTCTATTCATAAAATAATTAAGACATCTAAAAAAGGAAAAAAAAAGACATGAAGTCAGTTAGCCAACAAGTAATATGGCAACTCTATTCTCAGGATCTGTCTTTTCCATTTATTTCAACATTACATTTGAACAATTTTTTTAACAGAGAACGTTCCAAACCAACATGCAATCTTTCAAATTCCATCAAACAATCCAAGTGTGTATCATATTTAAGTTTGAAGTATGAGTGGCACAATGCAGCTGTGTAGTTCTTTAAGTGTTAGTAAAGTAAATAGGCAGAAAATACTTAGTATGTTGAAATACCAAATTATGGAGCATCAGTGAAGATTAGGGAAGGATTACAGAGGGGTCAGTGCTTAAGGATCTTATGGACCCGATGATAACAGAGAAGCAATTATTTTCCTGCATGTCTGGTTACAGTACTCCTTACATTGTTATGCATAGCATACCATGTATTAAATTTTCAAGGTAAGTTGGAAGAAATTCTCTCTCAGATGCACAAGGCAATAAATATTTAGATACTATAAAACCTCTTACTACCTTGTATTCACCAACCATTATCCCATCCACACCTATTACAATGTGTCATATATTATTTAGCATTAGGCGTTAGATAGTACAGACTACAAATGATTCTATGAAATTGTTATGATTATTTAAAAAAGAATGTGAAAAATATTGTTTTGATCACATCCACATAAAAACTAAA
Organism: Lepisosteus platostomus; assembly: GCF_059453375.1. Taxonomy (NCBI): domain Eukaryota; kingdom Metazoa; phylum Chordata; class Actinopteri; order Semionotiformes; family Lepisosteidae; genus Lepisosteus; species Lepisosteus platostomus. The sequence continues at coordinate 18,731,833 of NC_142622.1, forward strand.
GTGATTTATCTTGGAAAAAAAGCAGTGATCTGATCAGAGACTGTAGATTGCATATCACAGTTATTCATTCTCACAGAGTAGGACAAAACAATGGTTATTGAAACAAGTAATAATAACAGTTTCAGCATTAAACTGGCATTAAAGTTTTAGAAATGTACCCATGTTCGAGGTCAAAATTCATGGATCATTTAATGAAGACTCATAATATCGTTTTTCCTTATCACAAATAGACAGCAAAATAACAATAATGACAACCCTGCTCTTAATTATATTGCTTCTTTTTAAAATTGATTTTTGTCTAATAAATCTCTTAAAAGGACAGATAAAGTAGGTAGCTTTCAGCAACTTCATTGGGAGCCTGCTGCATATGAGTTCTTATATTCCACACTCAAGTCAATAAAGGATTAAGTGCCTATAGAAACACAGTACACAAAGGATGAGACTTTTCATAAAGTCTTCTGATGCATATCTGCGACAATCTTTTATAAGGTTATTGAGGTTCATTTTTTCCATTGCATGAAAATCCTTCACATTTTTTCACACCATCTAGAAAATCATCCTTATTTTTACCATAACAAAACATTGAACTAGAAATCTATTGCTTGTTTATGACAGTTAACATCCTTATTTATTCTAGTACACAAATTAAATAAACAAGATAAATGTGCACAATTCTAAGAATGCTTAGAATATAACAAAAAACCAAAAAGTCATAAAACAGGTGATAATACAAAGAAGGTATTGCATGCACATTTACTCATTCAAGTCTTATTAAGTTCTGCCTATACTTTAATATACCCTTAACTGATAATGAATGAGCAACAGAAGGCATTTTCACAACATAAACTTTAATTTAAGTTCCACATCTCTTACTGAGCCCTTGTTCTTGTACATTGCTGATTGATAATGAAGTGTCTTTTGCCAGGGTGTAAATTGTCTCTGCATAACAGCAGGGGCGTGACTGTGCTTTTTCCTCCAGCTGGCACATAGATTGGACAGTTTCTGCTCCACATGAAAATGCAAATAATATCACCTGTCTAAATGATTTTTCTCCGGCAGGCAGCACGCTTGAGTTTGGCTCCCTCACAATGCAGAATGAATCTAAGAGTGTACAGACAGCAATTTTGAAAAGAACCAAGGGCAGTAACTTTTAAAATGTCCCAATTCTGAAAGGTGACAAACACAGCATTGAACTAGTGTTGACAACTGCAGTGTTTGTTTGCTTCTCCTTTAATAAACTGTATGTCATGACTCTCAGATTGGGGTAAGTAATTGGGGCTGCTCTTTGGCTTGGCTTGCTTTACTGTCTTAATTGTGCCCAGGTTTACTTCAATTGTTGTTTTTTTTTGCTTACCATCGGTTTCTGATATTTCCAGAGACTAAGGTCTCTTTAGCTTTACAGTTCTTCCACTTTCATAATATTGTCATTATAGATATACTAAACAGGAGACATGCAGGCCCAGGTCAAACATAAACAAATACCCACAACCATTTATGTTCAAGCTCATACAGTACAGTATATAATCTAACATATTAATTATGTGTGGATATGTCAAGTCAAAGCTAATAGCTACAAACAACCTTCACCCTGATTATTTATATTCTGATATACTGTGTAACAGCGTTATACTGTGTAACAGTGTAACAGTTGTATAACTGTACGTACTGTATTTAACAGATACAGTTATAGATATAGAGTAAGAAATGTATACACCTGTATTTTACTTCCACACCATTATTTGAAGAAAAATCACCCTGGGCTTTGGAGTCGAGGGTAAGGAGGAACCTTTTTCGAATCTTAGTAACTGATGTTGACCATCATGCCAAATCATATATTTTGACCCTAGGCAAGAAATAATGCTGTCATGTATTACTTATCCTTGTGGCATTGGAACACTGCTGTCACACTAAATGAAAGATGGGTCAGACAAATCAATTGGTTATGTGTCAAGGACACTCTGTAATGCTGAGAAAGAAGCTCTCTCAGTTGTACTGTATTTGGAGTGGAAAACTTAAACCAACAATTGCATGGATGTCATTTCACAATTCTATCTAACCGCAAACTGCTGACAAGTTTGTTAAGTGAAAAGCAAGCCACATCTCCAAAAGCTTCAATGTTAGTCTTTGGCACACATAAGCTTACAAGTTCACAATTATGCGCAGAAACAAGTATTTATTAGGTATTTGTCAGCAGTCTTCAGTACTCATTTTCCAAAATAACAAAAACATTTTCCACAAAGACATGAACACTTCAGAAGAAAATGTTTTGCAAGGCTGTTCACGTGACTAAATGTAACACATTTTGCTTTACAGAAGCATTGATCTGATAGTTCTAACCTATATTTTATTATTGGATCCTGAATTTTTCTTAAAACATATAGTGTGGTGTGCACCCTGGCTTATAAAGGACTAAGATGCTTTCTCCAAATTGCACTCATGAATTGTGCATTTTTTTGTTTATAGAGAACTCATTGCATTCTGCATTCATTTGCATTCTGTAACTACTCTATATTTTTATACTTGGTGTTTTTTCCAAAGCAAAAACATCGTCACCCATTTTCAGTATTGAGCTGGGTGTTTTACCAGAACAATTTGAGTGAAGATTGGGAGTGCCTCAAATAGGATTTCAACCAGCAACCTACTAGTCACAACTCTAGAACCCTAACTGCTGCTCCACACTGCTACCAGTGTAAATTATCAATCCCACTTTGTATTATGTGTCATTCATACTGTATGCCATTATAACATATTAAATACGATGTGTCAGCTAAGGGGTAATGCACCTTCATTAAAGCTGTAATAAGGTTTTGAGTGCAATAAAGTGGAAGTCATATATTAGAGCCTTACACACAGAGACATCTATCATCACATTTAAATACTACAAAATACTAATTATTCAACACGGTTATGCACTGATTGATGGATGTTTCGGTTCCAGAATCATTGAGTCAAGAAGGAAAAGTAAAGAAAAGGAGTAATAATAAGTTATTCAACACAACAAACATTACATTATAAATGTATAATGTATAATGTTTTTTATACATGATAAAGTGTCTAACCAATAAACCTCATTTCCATTCCCAATCAGTTCTGAATATCACAAATATGATCATAGGAGGGAGAAATAAGAATTCAGTTTATACTGTAAATAAGCTGATCTTACAGAAGGACAATAAGTTACTCATGTTTAAATCCTATTCTACTACTTTATTGTTAGTAAAATTCAAGGTCATACTTACAGAACAGCATAAACAAAACAATATTTTTCTGATCTGAGGGGGATCTGTACAAGTTCAAGCTTCACAAACAGACTAATTAAACAGCCAGACCAGGGTCAGCTCCAACGTTTAATGTTCACTCAATTTTGTAACCAGAATTACACATGGAGGAGCCCGTTATCTCCTCAACCAACAAATTGAAAACGCATTTTGAAACCTTAATATAGAAAACAAAGAAACAAATGTGGTTTCCAATCTCCTGTCTGTTTACAGCATGCACACAATAGAAACACTTCCTAAATAAGACAATTGAATATCACATTAAAACAAATAGTGTTACAGAGCAAAAAAAGTTACATCAAGACAAACGTGTTCATAGAAACAAGAGGCTTTTCTAAAGCAGGCTTGAGACTCTGCACATTTGACGGGGCACAAAGGAGCACAGTGCCAAAAGCCTGAAAGATTTAAACTGGATTTGAGGATCTTCTGGAATTCCTGTACACGGAGTGCAGAATATGCTTTGGGACATTCAGCAGACTGCGTCAAGATTGGACATTTACTGATTGACCCACCCTTGTGTCAAGGAAATCACAAGGTGACATCAGGTCTGGTGCAATTCCATGTCCTATGGACTGGAATTCTACCAAACATGAAGTGTCTCACCTCTGCAGTTTTTGTTCCCTTCAAGAGGGGAAGAGATGAAAATAAAGAGAATCCAAACAAAAAACGAAAACAAATTAACACCAAGTCTTTACGCTCATCAAGTAACACGCTTCCATCCTGTGACATACAGTATCCATATATGAATCAATGTACTGTACATGTAGTTTTTGATGTAAGCATTAGAGATCAAGAGTGATGGGATCAGGAAAAGTAGTAAAAGTGTGATGCCAGGTGATATCATCATTGGTTCCAGAGAATTCCAGTTGTATATATTGTATATAGTGAAAATGTGGCTTCCCTAAAGTTGTTCCTTAATTCAATTTAATTAAGTAATTTCTCACTTTTCCCCCTGTGTCTTGTAGTGAGACTGCTAGTACAGAAGATCTGCTGCGTTAAGTTCTTTGTGGGAAAAAAACATTATACAGAAATAGAGGAATTGTTATTATCTGAACATGAATAGTTTCAAAGAAAAGTTTGATGGATGCATAAGCTTTTGTCTTCTTCGTGACACTTCTCTGGTTTTGCTGAAATGTGTCTCACAAAAGTTTATAGGCTCAAGCTACTCACATCATTTTCAAAACTTCTAATTGTTGTATAAAAGTATCTGCAGAACAGATACTTTTATTAAAATACTTTGCTACAGATATGGTTGGGTATCATCCAGCTCACAAATGAGCTACAATATGATGCATAGTATCATTATGCAGAAAACCACACATTATGGTTACATCTTTGATCCTGACAAAAAAACTATGTTTTTATGGATCATTATATTGTGCCCCCATTGCCTTCTACACAGTCTTTTGCTGTGAGTATATCTACCCTGAAATTGCCACAGATCAGTAAATATTATGCCATCTATCCAATAGAAAGGTTTAGAAACCAGCAGCTATTTAGACAGAAAATACACACAAGCACTGTAAAACTTACTTTTAAGCACCTTCTTATGTGTATAGTACTTTAATTGCCAGAGGACTTTTAAAGATCGTCTGCTGTTTTTCAGTAGAATATCAAGAGCCTTTATCCTGCACGGTATCTATGCTTGTTTTAATCTTTTTGTTGATCATTTGAAGTCTCTGCAATGAACTGGCATCCCATCCCTAGTGTATCCTGCCTCGCTCCAGTTTGCTGGGACAGGTTTCGGCTCCCCTGGGACCCTGAATTAGATGAAGTAGGTAGAAAATGAATGAATGAATGAGTGTGAGGTCTCCTTTTCTGATATTCACTTTCAGTATTTCTCTCTTATTATTTATGAAAAAAATACTGTGATTATATCAACCTTTTTCTTAATGTATTATAACTACTGCTGGTTACAGCCAGCAGCCATATCACCCTGCAACTCACAACTGGCAACCCACTGAATCTCAGCAGGTGTGAGCCTGGTCAGTACCTGAATAGAGGACCTCCTGGGAAAAACTAAGGTTGCTGCTGGAAGAGGTGTTAGTGGGACCAGCAGGGGGCGCTCACCCTGCGGTCTGTGTGGGTCTTAATGCCCCAGTATAGTGACAGGGACACCATACTGTAAAAAGGCGCTGTCCTTCGGATGAGATGTAAAACTGAGGTGCTGACTTTCTGTGGTAACTAAAAATCTCAGGGCACGTCTCGAAAAGAGTAGGGGTGTAACCCCAGTATCCTGGCCAAATTTCTCATTGGCTCTTACCAATCATGGCCTCCTAATAATTCTTATCTATGAATTGGCTCCATTACTCTGTTCTCATCCCCACTAATACAGTAGCTGATGTGTGGTGAGCGTTAAGTGTAAGCTATTATTATTACTTTCCTGCCATTTTAAGCTGAAGACAGTGGAATTGTAATGGAAGCCATCAATAAATTCATATTCCCCTGAACTTAGATTAATTGAAGACTCAAGTAAGGTACAGTGCCTTGTAAAAGTATTCAGGCAGCTCCTTTGTGTCACATCATATGAAATTACAAAAAGATGCAGTAACTAAGATAAGCTACAGTTAATGTAAGAAAAAATACAGAGGAAATATGTTGATTGAATACATACAGGATTCAGAATTGTTAAAGAAATATTGGGTTGTAACACTTTTTGTAGTTACAGCCACCTCTTTTTTTAGGTAAGTCTCACCAACTCTTCCTAATGGGTTGGTGAAATGTTTGCCTATATCGCCAATTTAACATATCTGTCTTCTAAATTGAGCTAAATTGAACATAATACATCCTGTATCTACAGTATCTATAGAAGAAAAAAAATATACAGGTACAACTATTATGCCATTGAAACCCCTATTAACAAGTTATAAATAACGAGAAAAAAATAGTTGAAATTCAATTTAACTTAGTTTCAGTTGTGTTTCCACCTTGTTAATTAAGCAAATTTCTCCTCTACTTCGTGTGAAACGATTATATCAGACATGATACAACCTGTACGTATATGAAATACTGGTCTAGAAAAAATGAATAAACAACTACCAACTATTAACAACATTTTAATGTGGTGTACATGATTAAAAAAACATATTGAAGATAAAAGATAAGCAGAAAGCTAACCCTAAACCCTTGCTTATCAAGATGATAATCATTCCAGGTAAGGGTTTCAACTAGGATCAGAGAATAAATGACTAATGACATATTTCTCTTCTAGTGAGCATTTTTGTTTAAATTTTAACTTATGAGAAATTTCTTTTGATGTGCAATTGCTATCTGTGCAACTAATCTGCTGAAAAGTGAGACAAAACAAATATAGTGTTTTAAAGGGTTCTGGTTAAAAATATTTTAAGGTTTTTATTTAAGCATAAAACTAACCTGTGGCTAATTCATATAATACCTGTTCAGGTTTATAATTTGCAATAGAGTAATGGTATAAATTACAACATAAAACTGATGACATTTATATTTCCAGTTGTTTCCTCCTTGTTCATTAAGCATGTTTCTCCTTTAGTTAGGGTTCCTGTTAAAATGTAAACTTCTGACATGATTTGAAGAAACTACTGTTGATGGACAGAATACAATCTGTATCTACAATATTGGTCTGAAAAGGGGAATATACGACAATTTGCCATTAAACCTCTTTTCAATGGGGTGTGAATAAAGTAAATTAAAAACTTACTCGAGATGCAATTGAAGCAGACATCTATTTGTCCCTAAACCAAGGCCTACAATATTTGTAGTGATCTTCCCCACAATAAAGTTACCACTAGGATCAGAGTAAGAATTCCTATAAGAATCATTACATTTTGAATTATATTTTTTCTTCCCAGCTAATTTAGCATATTTCTCCTCTAATCTGGCATTATGTTAAAATTGTAACTTTTTACATGATTTTCATAAATACTGTATCTATTGGTAGAACTTGTTCACTTTTTTTGCAGACCAATATCACGTGTACAGTACAGGAACATTTGTCGTGCCAGATTTTTGGATTTACTTGTGGATAGCATTAGATTTAATTAGATTTCACATCAGTATTTTGATTGGACAACTCAGGGATATTAACTTTCTTAATGGCTTATTCAGTGTACAGTAGCTTAGGTCTTATTCTTCTGGTCATTGCCTTTCTGAAGGATGCAGGTTTCTCTATAGTATTTTCCTGTATATTGCTCCACCCATTTTTCCTTCAATCATAAAACTCTTTCCAGACCTTGCTCTGGAGAAGCATCCACATAGCACACTTGATTATAAGGATGGTATTGACTGGAAGATGTGCTTTGTTGTTGTGGTGCACACTGACACCTGAACCATGGAACAAAGCTCATGGTCAGCCTGTCACCTTAACATTTGGGCATTGGAATGGCCTGTCATTCATCTGTCAGTCAGAACCCCTCACTTTTGACACAAGCCCGCACAGTCCACTTTTTAGTTGCTGTTTCCACAGAGATTTCCATTAGCACAGTCACTTTAATTCCTCTTTCAGTCTTCAGATGAACTCTTCCATCTTCTGTCAGCCTCAAGAAGGTCAGAATTAGAAAATTCTTCTCAATTATTCCATGTCTCTCAATTCCAATAATCACAAACGTGTCCCTTTTATGCAGAGTTACCCTGGTGCCCTCAACTCATTGTATCCATTTATACCAGGTTTTTACTTTAAGAAGTACTAATCACCTTTTATAACAAGACACTGGAGCCTTAAAAAACTAACTACTAAAATATCCTACCCAAGTGATTCTGTGCTGCAAATTGCTCTGTATCTTTCTTCCAGTAATTATCATTTTCTAGTCATAAACCTTATTAAAACAGAAACGGTAAGCTTGTCTGTTGGTGTTAAAGTAAAGGAGCCAAAAAATGACAGTATATTTGTGCTAACGATGCTCTCTACATTCCATTCTGAACAATCACTCTCTTTTTTTCCTGCAGGAGCCTAGACACAGATTCGTTACCCTTTTCCTCCTACTGTAGCTGCTATTATACACCGGATTGCTAATCTACGGGATGTGGCCTACAGTATTACCACAGAGCAAATCATTCTCACTCACATTGTATGTCAATTATTTAATTAAGACAGATGTGTTTCATTTACACCAAAATAGGTGCCTTTAAACAAAACCCCTACTTGAATTACTTTTGGGTCTGTACAAAGCATAAAGTTTGGCATTTAGACCAAAAGGGTACAATCTGGTCTCATTATATGAGATTGGTTTTACACTCAGTCATACAGATCAGAGTTATGGAGTGACTCTGATGTCAGTTGATTCACGTTTTCTCTCATCTCAACCATGGAAGAATGTAGCTCTTTCAAAGTTGTCATTGGCCTCACCGTAGCATCATTTACCAGTTTCTTCCCTGACTGGCTGCTCTAGTTTGGAGGGATAGGGTGTAATCTAAGCAGTGTGTGGGGGCTATGATGAACCTACCATTTCATGACGATTGAGTAGACTGTGTCCTTCTTCTGATCTGTGCTTTTCAGCAATTTAGCCATGACTTGTTTTCAAAGCTCCTTAGTTTTCATTGCTGTGTATTTGTCTAAACTTCACTACCTGAATATACAACCTCACAGGGGAGCTTTCAATCTGAAATCACAAGACCACTATTGTTGCATGGACCCCATTCCAATAATGGTATACAACAACTTTCAACATATGATTCATCAAGACAGTTGTTTTTCTAGATCTGAAAAGCAATTTCAAAACGGTGAGATAAAGAGAAAGGTTTTACCACTGATTGAACACTAATTTTTCAAAATCTACTGCATGCAGAGGTATGGAAGCCCGTTCCCGCCAGTGAGTAAAAAAAAAAAACGCGCTATGGTATCTCAGAATTCCGACTTAGTATCTCAGAATTCCGACTTAGTAACTCAGAATTCCGACTTAGCAACTCAGAATTCAGACTTACTGTAGTATCTCAGAATTGCGACTTAGTAAGTCAGAATTCCGACTTAGTATCTCAGAATTGCGACTTAGCAACTCAGAATTCCGACTTAGTATCTCAGAATTGCGACTTAGCAACTCAGAATTCCGACTTAGTAACTCAGAATTCCGACTTTATATCTCACATTTGGGACTTCGAAATAGCCATATTTCATTGTCTGTCCTTTTGTTATTGTAACGGATTCGGGTTCTAGGGCTTGTGCCCTCGCTGCACTGGCTCACTTTCTTTAAGAACACTTTCTTTAGCCCCGGCGGCCAGCATCCCTGTTATGCGCAGGGGAGGGTGGTGTACTGCAACCAGATCGTACAACCTGTATGTCGGCTGTTTCGTTACACTATTTTCACGAATCGTACAGGATCATAGGCTCTATAAGCCTGAAGACTTGTCCTGTACAGTGCCCTGATAAAAATCAAATTAATTACACTATTTTTTATAGAATCTCATTTCCGCCAGTGAGGCTTCCATAGTACCCGGATTGAATAGTGCACGGTGGGCTTGTTAAAAATAGTTTTTATTTACGTAGACAGAATATGAAATAAGATACAGAAATAGGCAGAAGAATTCACAATTATAAAAGCTGAAACATACTTTTTACGTATTTCCATTGTATGTCCTTTTTTACTTAAAAAAGAAGGTCTTCTTTAGCTCAGCTGGCAAGACTCAGGTTCGAGCCAGTGCAGCGAGGCACGAACTAGGGTGGGAGCGGCGAGGGCACAATCCCTAGAACCCGAATCCGTTACAATAACAAAAGGACAGACAATGGAATACGGCTATTTTGAAGTCACAAATGTGAGATATAAAGTCGGAATTCTGAGTTGCTAAGTCGCAATTCTGAGATACTAAGTCGGAATTCTGAGTTGCTAAGTCACAATTCTGAGATACTAAGTCAGAATTCTGACTTACTAAGTCGGAATTCTGAGTTGCTAAGTCGCAATTCTGAGATACTAAGTCGGAATTCTGACTTACTAAGTCGGAATTCTGAATTACTAAGTCGCAATTCTGAGATACTAAGTCGGAATTCTGAGATAGCATAGAGCGTTTTTTTTCCTCCCTGGCAGAAACGGGCTTCCATACAGAGGAAACATTTGATGATGAAAGGAAAATAAAGGATGTACTGAATTAATATTTCACTCAGGTATTTGCCACAGTATATACTGTAACAGAACATGCCTCAGGCTAAGCAAACAGAATATTTTATATTAATATCATCATCAAAGAAGTAGCAGAAGTGTCAGAGGTACTAGAAGCTCCAAATAAAAATAAGTCTCCAGAGCCCAAAAGTGTTCCATCGTTTGTACTAAAGGAAACAAGATGAACAGCTGGACAGGTGTCACGGTCGTCATCCCTCCTCTAGAGGGCACGTCTACGTTTTTTGCATTGATTTTAGTTTTAGTACTTTCAGCTATGTTTCCTCCCTTTTTTGTTATACAAGCCAAACATCTCTGTAGTTCTAGGTTCAGCTTTGAAAGATGGACACCAGAAGGCCCACCTTCAACCAAGGAATCGGGGAAAGCCTGAGGGCATAGGCGTTCTCCCTGATGTCCTGACCTCAGAGCCTGGGGCTCTGGGCTCGGCACGCCTTGTCCTGTCATGTTTTTATCTTCTGGGTTCCTGGTCCTAGTTCCCCCTACCTGATTTTAATCGTCTTCGTCTTAGATGGATCTCCCGGCTTTTGGATAACGGACTGCGCCCTGACTACCCCTTTTGGACTTCCCTGGATTTGGCTGCCTTGGCGGTTCCCCCGTGCATCGAATCACTACAGTCAGCGCTGTCTGTCAACCCGTCCTGACCCTGCTGTTTCTTCCCCTGATGTCCTTCTCCAGACTCTTCCGGATTAAACCGTCACGCATAGGGTTTTTACTACACACTTCATGGGAGTCTGACCCGGCTTCCGTGACAACAGAGAGTGTCCATGGTAGATGTTGAAAAATAGTCATTCCAGGTTGAATAAACAAGTAGGACATCAAAGACATCAGTCTTTGAGGCTGAATAGAGTCCTTGTAACGTATTAATGAAATGTTGAATAATCCTGGACTCTGCTTTGCTAACCTTGCCTAGTTAAATCTATTTGTGAATGCTCCTGGGAATGAAGGTGTGCATCTGACCAGCCAGACAGCACCATGGCTTGGTTAGCACTAGCTCCTCAGAGCTACTGTATGTTTAATTCCAGGCACCCAGGGCTGCCTGACAGTGTGGAAAATGTATATTTAAAGCAATTCCTTTTTATTTTTTCTCTTCCATATTACTTTATTTCAGGATTGCTTGATGTGTACTAGACTGAATTAAAAGCACAATTTTTTATATATATCTAAGGCACAGCAGGTAGGCTTGCATGAAATTACAAAAGCATCAGTGAAAATTCTGGGCAGTAAATATTTGATGGATCGCAATAGAAGTAAAAAAACAAAACAAAACAAAACAAAACAAAGTGTCATGACCTCAAACTCAAAGCTTTAGCTGTGGGAATATTTTTTTCTTACTTGAAAAATCAGATTTTATTTTGTATTAGGCAATTTCCATCAACTGTCCAGCAGTTCCATGCTGAATTTTTTTTAGTACTTTATGCTGCAATTGCGTTTTATTCAACAGAGAGAGAAATGAGATTCCAATCACTGGAGACATTACTATACCATCTGCTATCTGTGCTTCCTTTCAATGTTCTGGATTTCACGACTGTATAAATCATTCTTTCTTCAGTTTAAACTGTGAAAGCGTATTAAAGATCAAATTCAGATTAAAAACAAAAAGCGTAAAGGAAAAAATATAATACAGTGTATGCGTATCGGTATGTGTTTAAATATTAAGCAACCCCACATTTTCTATTGCTTTGATTTGCTAATCAGGTGAAATTAAAGAACTTGAAATGATTATTTATTCTTAACTCTCAGAAAAACATTTAAGCCACATTTGAAAATTTTAAACAGCAAGTGAAAAAGTGTAAGTACCAGGCCTTACAAAATATGTTGAATTACAGTACTTTTTAATATTCTACACACCTTCACTTCAATCAGTGCATTTTAAAAGATAAGGACTCAAATCTGAAACTCTGAACAAACAATTAATCTTGGGACTTATATAGAGTAAACAAGAAAAGGAAGGAAATCACAACTTAGAAATTAATTAGAAATTGAACAAAAGTTTCTTGTTTTGGTTTTATTTTCTTTTCAGTGTTTACAGAATTTTCACTTCCCTGTCTAAATCTGTATCTGTGATATAATTCTAATCTGCCCTGCATGGTGATGAAAGTTTTTTAATTTAATTTGACCCAAATTAAAAGTTTAATGTACTTTGATGCATTTGATTTTTTTCAAGATACATTGAGAGATTTGCAAATGTACTTTGAAACTACAATATGCTTGTCTTTTGAAGTTCCACTTCAATTAAATAGGTACGCATTCCAAATCTCATAACTACTGACTACTTACGAAATCTCAGTGTTTTTCTGGAAAACATTTACTGTATGAATAATATATAAAAGCTTTGTTGTCCAAGTTCTCTAAGGTAATCTAAAGGATCAATCACATATTTTTCCTTTGATGTAAGCTATTAGAAAAAAACAAACCTGGAAATTAAAATGAAAAATGTATTTACAGTTAAATATGACAGAATTGTAGTGTTTTGTTTTTACAAAACGTGTTGACAAACGTGTATCAAGGAATACATAAAATGACTCAAAGATATGTTTTACTATGTGTTCCAATGGCACCACCAGAAAGATCAGTCTTACTTCACAATCTGTTGTTTAAGTTTCTGTTTTCTGCTTTTCAAGTAATTCAGTCACTATTCTAATCCAGTTTTAACTTTACTACATGAACGCAAGCACAACTGACATAATGACAGAAAGTCAATGGTCAATATAGTTTGTATCAAGGGAAATAAGGCATCAAAATATAAATATTCAGAGGTTGTATATGCTCATGTAATTTTGTTTATCATGGTCATATAATCTGGCCCTTTTAACTGCTGATGAAATAAGATGGGTTTTCCCTTTTTCTCCAATAGTCTGTATGCTGGTGAGCCCAGTGAGAAATTGCTAATTGATAATTTAAGAATGACCTCCTGGCTCTTCAGGATCAGGGCTAGACATGTTTTACACAATGTTAGATGTAATTACCGATGTTAAAACCTCCTTGCTCAGATTTTTTTTAAATCTCACACAGAACAAATTAAGGCAAAGAAATTGAGTTTCTTTTGAAGCCTTTTCTATTGTTTTTAGGTTCTCAAAAATATGTAACTGAAATGCCTTATTCCATTTTTCTTACCCTCATACTGAAACATCGGTAACAAATGTCTAGGAAGCCAGGATTCATACCTCTACCAAAAACAATTTCACTGCAACCCTGACAAAAGAATAGCATCTCTAAGTTCCAGTCAAGGATCTTGTACTCCTTTTGATGTTTTCCCTGATGTCCCTAATTGACATTTCATCTTTCACAATTATTTAATTTTTTAAAAATAACATTTTGACCAGAACAGTTTGTATCTTCTTTGTATTTGCATCATATTCTTTGAATTTCTATTTCTTAACTTATGATAACATTAAAAAAAAGAGTCTATGTACCAGTGAAAGAATGGTGTAACAGTGAAGTAAAGTGAAACAGGAACATTTTGGATTTTTCCACTGCACAGTTATGTTTGCTGCTCTGTAGATCAATTCAGACAGTTGATATGGTTCACCAGACCTAATAGAGAGTTTGAGACCCAGACTACATGCATACCACAGTGACAAAAAAACTTTAATGAGATTCTTAATGCATATGGTACATGAAAGGCAACTTGAGCAATCTGCAGCCATTTCAGCAAGTGATGGATTCTTTACAAGAAGAGAGCAGGGCACATTCCAAAAGAGGGTGAGCCAAATTGACTTTTGCTGAGCTCAGGAAACCCAATGGAAAAAATCTGAAGATGAGTACCTAATATACTGTAGTACCATCAGACACTATGTCCTTATCTATGTAACATTCCAGAAAAATAAAACTGAGTAAAAAAGGTCTTGCCATTTTACAAGATGAAATAGAATTTCATATAGAATAGAAATAGAGGTACTTGCATCCAATGATCCATAAACTGCACCCCACAGAATATTTATGCACACTTGTATTATAGGGATAACACTCGCAGGACGATGAGGCTACGTAGCCTGAAAATTGAGTAATTAAAAATGATGTGACTGATGATGATATGAATAACAATGTCTACTTCTACTTTTTAATTGTTTAGTAATACTTTGATATGCTGTACTGTGTGCAATGTACTGTAGTAATTATGTCACTTCAAATAGCATCAATCTTAATTTTCAATACATATTTTAATAGAGAGTTAATTTACCTTAGCTGTATAATATGCACTGGGATATGAATCATGTCTTGTGTGAATTTAAATAGAATTTGATTAGATTATGCATATAATTATTAAGATAAGGGCTGCTTTTCCTGTTTCATTTAGCATTGAAACAGTATAATGAATAAGTCTGGAAAGGTTAACTGGACACTTTTAGGTCAACCACTTGGAAGCTAAAGGTAATAATTATATATCATTTTTCAGGATTTCTGCTATCAGTAGATTCATATGTTTTGTTTTATTTTCATTCAAAAAGAAATAAAACATTTCAGTGTACTCTGTTCTATTCATTTCACTCACAATATCTATAATTCAAAAGGAGATAGAGCTGAGATCAATAAGAAATAATTATGAAACAATGTCTGCATTTGACATTTCATTCTTGTGCATTGTGAATGCTTTATTGCACTTTGAATGCAACTGAATAATTACAAACTGCTTATACAGAAGTACTGTATATCAGAGATAAATCTGTTTTCAATGTATTGTTGTTGTTTATGTCTGTAACATGTTTTGTCAGAAACGTGTTGGTAACATCAATACTGAAGGCCAGGCTTATAAAATATGAACTGTATTAATGAAACATGATGTCAAGTCCATGACATATAGAACCCACCATAGATTTTCCTCTCAAACTGCTCAAAAACCATCTTTATGATGTCCAAAGAAACGAAGGTGGAGTTAATGTCTTGTGGTGTCATGAGCTACAGTATGGCTGCCACTGTTGACATGAACAGGCATGTCCATTGCTCCAAACACATCACTCACAGCCTGTTGGGGAATATTTTCTGCTGTTAGTTTTACTCTGCTCAAAGAGTGGTGTTGTTTCATCAATTTCCCTACGGGATTAATAAAGTATTATCTATCTACTCTGCCCCCTCATTGGGGCAACCAGGATTACATACACAGAGATTGCTGAGCCCTCTGCTCATGGATTCTTGGGCCCAGAGTCTCCAACTCACTCAAGGCACTATCCCTAATGATCTTCTCCAAGATCAGATCCCCCGCATTGCTCAGACTCAAATTACTCACAAGACTAAATCTCTCTTTCATCACGCAGAAACGTTGTTTGCTGTTGCCGAAACCTGCAGCATCTTGTCACTGCACTACTTAATGTAACTGTATAGAAAAGAGTTAACTACCCTATGTTTGAGATGAAGCCTACAGCATTGGTGGCACCATGGGCAAGCCATGGGCAACCACATACAAAGAGCATGACAGCAGTTACACAGAAAGACAGCCCTCAACACTGGCAGTGACCAAAGTATTTGGTAGATTAAATTGTAAAGGTTTAAGTAGTACATGGTACCATTTCTTTCTTATAACTGCACCACAAGGTGTAATATAAAAGTATTTGTATTGACAAACTATTTCTGCACATCTGAACATGATCAAATAGCTACTGTAGATGCAAGCTGACTCAGATCCATGAAGAGCACTCACAAACATTACTATGGAATATGGATAAATATGAAATATGCACCATAGAATATGGAATTAGCACCATAGACAGCACTGCTGTCACCAGCAGTACTGTCTTGTATCAGAATCATGGACTGTACCCATCACTACTTGAAACTTGGATCAATTTCTATTAAACCATTTTCAGTAACTGCTTTACTTACAGGGTCAAAGTGACTCAGAGGTAGCAGGATCAGGGTGTAAGGCAGGACTCGCCATGGAGATTACGTTAGTCCAAAGCATGGTACACAAAGATGTACACAGTAAAAGAGTTATGTATGTCACATGTATTTGAAACTATATCTTGGACCTAGAGAAAACTTCAGCACCCAGGGAGAACATGTAACTCCATTTTATATAGACTTTAAGATTGCCCTGTCTTGTAGGTGCAAAGCCAACACATGCGTATATTAATACGGTTTATGTTTTACAGGAAGATGCTCAAGGGTTGTCATTGTTATTTTGAGACTTAGTTGAAATGCTAAAAAATGCAGATGCCTTAGAGTCTTGGAGGAGTCTTAGAGAAAACGTGAAGGAGGTGAGATATCAGCACCTCCTGGATTAAATTTAATATGTGAAGGAAATGCATAAACATGCACAGTACATTTCAGATGATATTATTTATACTGGCAACCCTGCTTAACCCTTAGCTTCTTAGCTTATTTTGTATGCCACCTCTCTTCCATACAAAGCAATATATACATCTCAACCAGAACGGCAAAAAGCATCTATGGAAAAATGTATAAGTCAGAGTCCATAGCAGTCTTTAGAAAAAGTGATCAGAAGTTCAGTGAGTGACTACCGAACATACCTGTTCTTCAAGAAGTTTCCAAGGTTATGGGTAAATTACGTAATCTCCTTGATAGATATGAGGAGTGTCAATTAGAAGTGTTGCAGATTGAGGATCTATGACTTCACAGAGGCAAAATTAGCAGACAGATGCTAGAAGATGCTAATTCTCTCTGTGGTTTCACCACAAGCCTTGGGGGGCATTATCGAAAATTGCAGCCACCTAGTTTAAGAGAAAGCAAGATCCCTGCCTAAAGTCCACTATGGGCTTGTACAATCTGGACATTCTAAAATCGCACCTCAATTCTATAGGTTAAGTATGCTTTCACTTCTTTTCCTGATCTGCTGTGTAGTGGGGCTGCTGACACAAAAAGGTTATATCTCATCCAGGTGGATGCTGCTCTTCAGAGTTGGACGATATGGGTCACCTTTTATGGGAAAAGCAATTTGTGATCTTTAGGATGGAAAATAAATGTAAGAAATTATAAATGTAGATATAAGTCCATTATTTGCCAAATAACTTTTATTCTTATAACGTGACATACTGTAATCAGCGACTGTAATATTGTACTTACAGTACATAGACCACGGGATTCAGAAACATAATTATATAACTTTTTGAATGAGTTTAGGAATTAAAATGCAGTGCTCGGTGCTCAAAATACAATAGGAAATAAGAACTGTGCATAAAAACAATCAAAACAGAGCTGTGGTATCTCTCTGCAGACTGAGTGATTGTACAAATGTGGGCCATGATGTGGAACAATCTGCAATAAGTTAACATCAGATTTCTCACATTCTGAAGCAAATCTTATTTCACAGCTCTGAAATCACAATAGCAATATTTCAGACAACTAGTGCAGCTGGATGAGATATTTGGATCATTAGATCTTTGTATAATTTGTAATTAGCAATCAAATAACTAATTGAGCTGATGTATATTAATATTATCATTAACTAATAAAAAACTCGTAATTAAAATAGGTTCTTAATACTTACTATTTAGTAAAGAATCTTTAAGAAAAGCAAAATTTTCAAACTGATCCAAAGCCAACTGTTTTAATGGTTCTTAGTCACAAAACATCTTATCTATATTTCACAGGCACTGTTGTCTATAAAAGTGATTGTGGTGTACTAAATAACTGTGAATATACATATTGGTCAACAGATAATTATTGAACATACAATAGGCACATCATACAGTGGGTGCCATTTATTTTGCTGGAAAGTCAGCATTTTCCACATTACCAATGGTTGACTAGGCTATAGCCAAGTAATGATGACCTTATACTTTTCAAGAGTATTGCAAGAGATTTTAAATTGGAAATGTCCATACACAGTAAATACTGTACATATGGACAAATTATATCTCTAATGTCAACTTACAAAAAAGTCAGAATTGCACAATTTGGGGTGTTATCATGGCTAGAATAAATCAACCAAAAGTGCCATTTCAATTTAAATTCAGTTTGAAACATTTTCTGTGTCAAATGTAGAAAAATCATTCCACTACCTGTCATACAATAAAATAAATTAGCCACAAATAAAGGCAATCTTCTTCTGTTATACCTTTTCCACAGTAAGTGCTGTCACATTTGAAAAGCCATTACTGTATAATACAGCCATCAAGTTAAGTGTTACAGTATGTCATGTGTACATAACAAGCAAATGTACCAGTACAGAAAATTACATTTGCTTTAATAGCAGTTTGTGAGGTACTGTAGTAAGAGTTTTTGTGAGCACTACCTCTAAGTAGGCGCAGCTGGTCTGATTGGGTAATTAGCACTCAGGGGGAGTGAAATTCCATGTGTGGCAAAGGAGCCATCATGATACGCTCTGTGTGGAACTAGTCACTCCACTGGGCTAACTAAGAGCCTTATAAGAACAACAAGAAAAGTGTTTCAGTCAAAAAGTTTAGGAAAAGTGAGAACTCCAGAGTACAGTGCTTGTTAGCAGTGGAATGATCTTGGTAATAGGGCAGCAGAAGTCAGGGAGGGAAGACAGCTTGAGAAAATGCAGATTAGGCTGTAGTGTGGAGCTTGACAAGTGCTAGACGGGCAGGCTGCACGAAAGTATATTTGTCAGATTCAATGGGTTTGAAGCACACTGCTGAGTATCAAGTTGAGTTACTCTTGGCTTCAACAGTCTACTACCTGGAGGCAGACTTCTTTTACCGCTCTTGTACGTGCATCTTCTCAACATGCCTTCAGAGTCATCAAAGTAGTTCTTACCACATTACCTTTTAGTCTCTGGTAGCCAGATTGAGAAGAGGATCACTTACCCCATTACAAATGTAATGTTTTTAATATTACAAGTTTACCTGCAATACTTTTTACTTGTGTTTCCATAAAATCATGGTAACCTGTTTGTTACAATTAAAGGTTTTTGGGAAAAACTCACCAATGTTGGTAAGTCAAATTATGCTTGCTGTCCATAGCAGGCTGTTAATGCCATTTTTAAATGGGCTGACTAGCACCATCTTCTTTTACAGAAGATAGGTAAAGGCAATATTATCAAATACAAGCTTTTATTAAAAAAGATATTTGAAATAAATATCAAAATGAAAGTGCAAATGCTGAAAACTGATCATACCTGCTCTGGTAGGATCATGGTTATAATGTAGCTTGAATAGAAAAGTGTGACCAAAATGGTTTCTGTATGTGACCTTTGACTTTCCATGAAGGTTAAATGCACTCTTTATATAATACATTTGATACTAAAATATAGTATTAATTAGTATTAATACTAAAATATGCCTGTGAAATACACATCACAGCACCAATGTGAGAAAGGAGCTCTGTTCTGTCTCTACTTCATGGCTGCTCTTAGGTTCTGAGGATACACAGGACTCTTCCCTGGACAGCAATTAACTATACCACACCTGACAAACAGGTTGCTGTTGCTGCAGAATTCTGCAACAGCACTCTTGTGAAGAAGTCTAGGTATTCATAAAGTCTTGAAATGTAGGTTTTCAGGATGATGATGCTCACTGAGCACTGTTATCTTAGGTTTATGTACTGTTCTTTTGAAAATTTTCGTGTGTGTCATGCTTGGAGTTGGAAACCAACTTTTTGGACACTTTTTTTTTCCAAAATTTACCTCTTTGTCTCCACATTCACTGTCCCCTGCACCATCACGCATGCAAAAGCCATGTATGACCAATTTACCATTAGCCATGAGCATGCAGCAACATGGACCTTTTCAAATTTGTAACTACCAGATTGAGACAAGTAAGCAGTGATGTATTTTTTGGACTTGGAATTCTCCAATGTAGAGGAAGCTTTTTAGGCACCAAAAACAGTTTGCCCATGAAAAAGTAAAAATGGTTTATGATACAGAGATCCAAGACCAGGTCATCCACTACTAGTTTCAATTTGCGGTTAACGCACTGCCAAACAATAATGTGTGTTGAGCCCCATGTCTGTGAGCAATGCCTGATTTGTTACAAAGCTTAACACTGGCATTATCACTACTGAATGCCACAAGGTTCTTTTATTCAGATAAGAGTAACTAAAATATGTTTAGTGAGAGTTTTGATTAAATATTTATTATTATTTTTGATCTCAAAGCTCAGTGATATCTTAAAACATGAAATCTGGGTCATTCTAAGATCAATGCAGTTTTGCTATGCAGGCTACCAAACCCATCTACAGTATCTACTTTGAAGTTTTATTGTTCATGTCCTGAATACATTTGCAATTTTTTTTCCTCCTGTCGGAAGTACTGAGGTTGAAAATGACTGAAGCACTATATTTAGAATTAAGCTTAAATCCTGTCCCAATACCATGATCATATTCTAGTTACAGTAGACAGAAGTGTTTGGTAAAGGGTTTGCTGTTTTGTGAAAAATAAAATGTCAAACAATAAATTCCACAAGTAACCTATGAATAAGCTTTCATTAAATGTCATCACCCATCCTTATTAGAGTCTGTTCATTGGAGTTTTCCACTATACCATGTGCCACAATGAGAAAAGATGAGTGTGCTCTATAGCATTTCTCTTTTAAGAAACGGCATCACAAGAGGCCCAACATTAAAGACGGAGATGTCTTGATGAGGGATAACCAAACAAGATGAAATGAGTGGTCAAAGGGAGTTATAGAGAAGGCCTTTCCCAGAATGGATAGATTTGTTCCGAAAGTGAAAGTGAGGGTTGTCAAGCATGAGACTGCAAAAATCTTCTCAAGATCAATTTCTGAAAAGGTTCTCCTTCTGTTTGTAAAGGAGTAGACAACTGTGATGAAAGGTTATTTAGTTATAATTATATTTACAATTACAGTGGTATCCTTCTGATACCAGGCAGGGAGTGTTCTGGACCTATTATTTTATGGCTTCTTCTAGTGGTAGTATTTGTTATATTAGTTCTATTTGAGGTCTTATTATAGGATGCGTTACTGAATTGTAGTAGGAAATTTTGTCTGACATCAGGTTGTAAGTCTGGAAGTATTTGTGTTATAATACCATATGTTGTTTTAGTAAAGATATTTCTTTCAGTTATGGCTAACTGTGCCTTTTAGGTGAGTTTTCAGATTTACTACAGTATCTCTTTTACAGGGTATGCTTAAGATTTAATAAGAGCCTTATTCTTGGTGATTTTGATATCCGTGTTGATTCACAGCCTTCCAGTTTAGCTAACGATTTTCTAGCTTTGTTGAAATGCTTAAATCATCACATACTGCTTGTACTCAGCCCAACTCACAACAAAGGTCTCACACCTTGGACTTGCAAATGACTTGTGTTTCGTACTTACAGTATGTTATCTTGTGCTATGTCTTTCTGGTCACCTTGTTGTTCTCTTTGATTTTGAATTTCCTGTCTCACTCTTCATCCTCGTGCTCTGTAAGTTTTTGCACCTGGTGATCGGTTAGATTTGCATGAGGTTGAAGAGTATTCTCTTCACTTGATCTGGCAAACAAGTGCTGGATTTCAAACGCAATACCAATTTACTAAAGGCAGGCAGCATCAAATAAATAGAAACTACAAATAAGAGAACCATGGAAACTTGGCAAGCAGGGAGGAAATATAATAGTAATATGTGTTGTGGAAAGAATACGATGCCAGATGCCATCAGTTTTGGAACTAAAGAACTCTAAGTGTTGCAAAGTTTAGAAAATGCTGGTGATGTTGTAGGACAGTTTGAGTTAAGCAGTCTATTGATGATGGAGAACACGTACTGTATCTAGGATTATTATGGTTGTTCTCAATGATATGGGAGAAATAGCAGGATCTAACAGACTCTATTGTATCCTTGTATTCAGTCAAGTACTCCTTCCAGGACTGAAAATGTACATTCAACCCAGAAACATACCAAACACAGTATGTTCTAGTTTGTGGGAGATGCCTATGTTGAGCGCAACTGGTCAGTATACTGTACCATTGGGCAGAGCAATAAAAAGGTTGTTTAAGTTTTAAGAAGAGCTAAGGTGTCAAGAGTAGTTAACAGTGAACTATTAAAGACGTGTACTTTGTATTCCAGAGTAACAGAGATTAAAAAATGAGGACAGAGCAGAATTCATTAATCTGATTCTAGTCTCCTGTTTGTGACCCAGGCTCATCTACATGCTACGGGTGGCAGGGCTTTCTCTTGCTAAGCCATATCCTTATATGGAACAAGTAATAGGTTTATTCCATGCTGAAAAAAAGAAGAAAGAAAACACAATGTTTCAGATGTGGAGCCTTCTTCAGGTGTGAGGAGAAGGCTCCACGGCCGAAACGTGTTTTCTTTCTTCTTTTTTTCAGCATGGAATAAACCTATACTTGTTCCTTTCCAGCCTACGCATGCTGACGCAGCTACCCACCTGAACTACATATCCTTATATGTCCCCTAGGATATCAGAGACTCACTTCCTTCAAATCCACATTTAAAACCTTTTTCTTCAAAAGAAAGTAAAACTCTTTGAGCAGTACCTTTTTAAGGTGCTTTATAAAATATAGTTTATTATTAAGACATTTTGGTATTCTTTTAAGATGAAGGTAAATTATTTTTTGGAGTTTATTATTATTGTGTAGCAACTATGTAATTGTCTAGGTCTAGCTTCTCAGTTATTATTGTGTCAGGAAAATCTGTATTGATTTTAATATTTTTAAAATGCTCATGTCGCTTGTATTTTGCAGCTTCATGCTTTCTACCCAACTAAATTCTTATGTACAAGATATAAGTATGCTTTCTCTAAGAGTTATTTGGATGACTGTCTTCCTGACTGGATAGCTGGTACTGTATATAATAGTATATTGAGTGAGGCCAGTACAACAATAGTTCAAGTACAAGTACAAGTTCTTCTGGTGCCTAATTCTACATCCTTAAACATTACAAATATGTATTTATTTTGATGATTATTATTTATATATTTCCCATATATTACCCATGGCAAGAACATAAAATGCATTTCTATTGAATGTTGTCATTTGTTTCTGTGCCTTACAGTGCAGTTTATACCAGTCAGTCAGTTAACAACCTCTCACAAGCAGTGCAGCAATATCTGAGCTATAGTATGACTGCAGCCAATATTATATTCTGCAAAAACAATAGTGTACCATATCTGACTAGATTGTCTAATAACACAATAAGCTACATACTGAGCCGTGACCTTGACATCTGCTTTAGTAAACTCTGTATTTATTTTTGTTATATACAGTAAATGTTTTCTTTACAATTTAACAAGCTAAGTTACACTGTTTTTTCAAAGATTGTAGAAGGTGCAGTGTTTCCATTTTTCAGACAGAATCTCCATATGTCTTTTAAACCACTATCTTATGATCTTAATCATGTACTGTAGTTTACAACTACAGTACTCTACTGTAGTGCCCTTGTTTTCCAACATGTCCCTATATTGTATCCCTATTTTCGAAGGTGCATCACAAACCTAAACTCTTTTAGAGATGGACTAAGATCTGATCTTACATATTATATGTATGTAATTAGTAAATGCCCCATTTCATTAAAGAATAAACTGCTTCACTTGCAGGCAGTCAGTGGGCAGCAGGATCCTCTAACAATTCCTTCCTACAATTACTGCTTTGTTATTATCTGCATGTTGTTTGCTTCTCAGTATTATTTTCTCTCTAATTTGTTCTGCAAATGCATTAGACTTCTCACATGTGCTTGCTTCACTGTTTTTTATTTTGGAACTGCATTTGAAAGATTTTTGTTTTTGTATTTTCCTTTTCTAGTTCTGTACATTTTATATTTATATATAAAGTTGGGCTAGATATGGGGGCATTAATAATATTGCAGACATTTTATTCTGGATACTAGATAGGAAGGAAGAAGCAAACATAACCACCGTGTTCTTCCCTTCAGCTTAGTTTAAATAAAGATTAGAGAGAGAAAAGCCTCTTTCAATCAAAACTGGAAATAAAAACATAATTCAAGAATGTGCCCTATCACTCTGCTCGTTTAAGCTGTGTTACCCAAGTATTTTGCCTTAGGCATACTGTACATTCTGCAGAGTGCCCTTTCTGCTCCTAAATGACACATAATAAAGCCAGTGACACACAAAAGGGGGTTTGCTCCAGAGTGCTGTAGGGGTTTTCCTTCAAAAATCCATGTTTGCCTCTCCAGTCTGCATCCACAAATCTGTTTCCTCATGCCCAGTCTTTTGTTACATAGGTCAAGCTCAAACCTGGACTGAAAGGAATTTAACCTGGGGTGCTATTGAACCCCAAGTTCCTGCACTACAAAGCAACAATGCTAACTACTGTGTGACTGTGCCCATCCTTACACAACTTTATAGATTAAATGAAAATAAAGGTACAGTATGTTTAAAAAACAAACGCAGGTGCTTGGTATTCAATGCCACAGAGGCACCTACAAGCAGTGTGATAACACTGCTTAATATAATTCAAATATTTTTCACCCTTATCAGAACATGTTAAATATTTTTATTAAAAAAGAAAATCTTATTTTACTCCCCTACTGGGACTTACTAAATTTTTTTTTTCCAACAAGAAGAACTTTTTACTGCACAGTTTCAGTAACTGGATTATGTCGATATGTTTATCCAGACCATGTCCTGTGACTGCACTGCTTTTGCCCAAAAAGCATTATTCTCTCCTCCAATCAGTGCAAATTTAGGATCCTTAAGGCAATGAATGATAGTGGAAGAAGTTTTGCACTATATAAATTTATAGCAGCTACTTCACAGGGAACAATAACTGTTTCAATTTGATATCTAAAATTAGCAAGCCTGCAGTTATCTATTGAAGCAGGATATTTGTTGCATGGCACAAAACCTAATACTAGCAAATTACAAATTTACAGAAAATTGTCAGCCTAACAGAGCATTTAAAATGGAATAAAGAGAAAAAGACAAAATCCCCCAAGACCTTCCATTCCTGTTTGTCTTCCATTTTTATCATGCAAATTACTCCATTTCCATCTGAAATTGCAGGTCAGCTGCTCCACATATTAATAAACCTTTCTTTTGTAAAACAAATGGAGGGATAACGACCAGCTGCAGTATCACAGTATTTTAGGCTACAGCCTAAAAATGTTGTGTCTCCAAGTGCCACACAGAGTATTTATACTTTCATATGTACCGTTCTTGTCATTTTCACCAGCAATCTTTAATTAGCACATAGCGCTAATACACTAAGTATACTTTAAACTGATGTGTCACTATCTAGCCATTATCTGCTAGATTTAAATACTATATCTGCTTGCACGCTGCTTTTACTGTTTATTCCTCTTTGACTAGTCAAAATGAATGAATAAATTATGCACCAGGCCTCTACGGGATGGAAATCGGTTTCCTGCTCTTCAAGGGAACACACGTTCCACAACACTTACAGTCTAAGGTAGTCTGTTTATGTGAGTAGGGGATTATTATTATCTTGATTAGAAAGTTTAGTTAATTTTATATTACCACCATTCAAATAATTTTATATAAGAAATAGATTTCTGATTTATGTATTGATCTAGTCGGTTCCATGTGCTACGGAATATAAGAGTTTGCCATAAGAGTTTAATGCCTGCACACAAACATGGGAGGAGACTCTACAACATGGTTCGTTAATAAGTTGTCACTCTTGATATTAGCCATATGTTACAAATGCCATGACACGTGTCGCTGTCTCAACACTTCAACAGTTGTATTTTAAAACATCTGCAGTTATTCATTTTCTCAAGTTTATCAGTTTATTTTTTTCCCCAAAACATGGGTTCAGATTAGTCTGTTACATATACAGTACAGTATAATGCAGAGGTTGTTTGATTAAAAAAAATATTAGCAAAAAATAAAAGATGAATCATTTCCTGACATCCTTCCTGTGCTGATTTCTAACACTGTGTAGTGTGGTGTTTCGGCCCAAACCCAGTTTGGCAGAGGATGGAGGCAGGGATTCTGCAGAAGGCAGGCTTGCAGCTTTACAAAGGCTGAGGATTCATTGCCCTTTTACTTACAGAAGAAGGCACTATTCACCAGGGAGAGACCAGGGGAGAGTGACTGCAGGTGCACAGAAAAGGGGAGTACAGTTTGCTATAGCTGTGCTAATGTATGTGGTACAAAGAGGACGAGCGTCATGAGAGTACATTTGATTTTCTGTATCTTTTATATCTGTAGAAACTCCTGCACATTTCAGGTAAAATGTGCATTCACTAAATGTCACAGCTCTCTATTAAGATCTACAGGTCATCAATAGGTTATTCCCGTAAGGACAGTCTTATATTTTGAAGCAAAATATAGAAGCTGAGGGTTTTACAGTGGCACAGTGGTTAGCATTGCTGCCTTGCAGTGCTGATCCTGGGTTCAGTCCCGGACCTGGGGTGTTAACGGTATAGAGTTTATACTATATGTTCTTTCCTTTTATGCATGGGTTTTCTTCCACAGTCCAAAGACATACTGGTGGGTTAATTGGCCTCTGGAAAAATTGGCCCTGGTATGTGTGCATTTTTGTCTGTGGGTGCCCTGTGATAGACTGGTATCTCATCCACGCTGTGTCCTGCCTTGCACCTTTAGGATTGGGTCTGGCCCTGTGACCCTGTATTAGATAAAATGCTTAGAAAATAGATGGATGGACGTGTAACTTGAGGTTGTAAAAAGTTGTTTATGCTGTGTTCAGCTATCTTGTAAAATGTCTTCCTAGAGCATCATAACTATACTGAGACACTGTCTTGGAAGTTCTTGTCCAGTTCTTGTGACATCTACCTGTCCACTAACACCAACTGTAGTGTGCTGTAGAAATACAGCCTCTGGAATCAAAAGTGAACAACTTCGAGACAACAAAGCATCCCGATTGTGATTAGTCTACGGTGCTAAAAATATCTTGCTTCATCCTGGCTAAACTAACTCATTGTCCAACTTGATAGGTATTTCAGGTGCAGTAAATGAAGAGACTAAGCTGTCAAATGTTATTGTGTTTGTGTCCACTCTGTTGTGTGCTTTCTATGTTGCCTGCACAGAAACCCCATGCAAAGACTCTTTCAGTTAATAGAAAGGGCCTCTTTGTTTCTAACATAAATATTTGCATTACATCTCTTCTGCAAGTACGGGACATGTCTTTAACTGTAATTATTTTTCTAGCATACCTTTTGTTCTTTCATTTAGACCTGTGTTGGGCTGCTGGCATTTTTACTGGAATATGCATAGCTCAATCCGATTTTACAGCTCCATTAGTGTTTCTGGCAGCTGCGTTTCAAGTAAAAGCAAGATTAGTGAAAAATGGTACTCATAAAAAAACACATTAAATGTAGAATTTGTCTTTTTGAATAAAGTAGCAGTGTGCATTTTATATGTCAATGCATGGTGTAATAGAAATCACCACAATTGTTTTAAAATTAAATAAGGCAATGTAATCAAATAATATAGCTGTTCATATCACAAATATAATGTCAAAATGTTGGAATTGTTTATTGTACACTTTTAACCTCTACATACGGTGCCTTGCTGATGATATGAAGGTAATATCCCATAATATCACCTTTTGAATTACAAATTCAATACACTTCATTCACAAATTTATTCTTACATTGTTTTTTAACTGAGCGCCTGTAAATTAAACTTGAATGCTCACACTGAAAAGCAAAAACTGCAAAGAAAGTCAAAAACCTAAATCTGCTGCATGGATAAGTGTTCAGCTGCTCTGGTATGGAAAACCTAAATTATTTCAGGTATTACTTCAATACGTTACACAATTAATTGGATGGCCTATAGTATGTTTGCATGCCTAGAGGTTTTCACCTTGTTTTAGAATAAATACATCAGTCTCTGTAAAGGACAGGACCACAGGACTCCTATCCAGAATAAGTGATAAAAGCCTTGTGCTGTAATGATTTAACTATGAAAACTGCAGCACTTCAAACCTTTGCCCTCCCCACCCCAGGCATCACAAATTGAGATAATCAAGAAATTAATTAATAAAATTAATGCATGTACAGTAATATATATAATTAGGCCTCAAAGGGTGTTTTTCTAACTCATATAGATACTGCATACATTCTTTTTGAAAATGTATAAGTCTTCATGTACAGTAGGTTCCAACCTTCAACAACGTTTTATTTGGGAGAAGGAAAGCTGCTGGAATTAAGAAGCCAAGATGCTGGGTGAGTTAAAGATGTGCTGAGAGATAAGCTGTGACTGATAGTAAATGGAAGTGGCCTCAGGCATTGTGGTGTTTGTCGGGATTGTGGCTTGGCTGGGCACTTTGGCCCTGCAGGCCACAGGTGCCTTGGAGGTGTTAGGATTTAGAATCCTTTCCTCTAGGGGGAACTCCAAATTCTAGAGTCCTAGCTTGATTGCTGTATTATTTCCTGGTGTTATGAATCAGCATTGATATATAAGCCTAGAGCTTCTGATACTCAGGGCTTAGTGTTAGGACACAGATGTCCAGAGGCCTGCTTATTACCAGACCGCGGAGTCAGCAGAGAGCATAAGCCTTGCCAGAGACATCACGCCCCCTGAGCCCGGGGTTCTGGAGGACCCGGCACTGTATGTTCTTAGACTGTTCTCGATTTCCCTGTGCCTGTCTGGTTGGATGGATCTCCTGGTTTAGGATTTTTGGACTGCACCCTGACTCACCCCCATGGATTAGCTTGTACCTGGATGCCTTGTTTTCCCCTGTTCACTGGGGCACCTGTTGTCACTGAGCACTACCTTAGTGAATACACCCTTGTGTGTTTTACCTGATGTCCGCTTCCTATTTGTCTCGGGTTACACCGCACCGCATCTGATCAGCAACCCCCTGCGGAAGGCTGAGGCCCATTGTTGACAGGAGGTGTCTGTACGGGGTTATGGACTTACTGTACGTGGTTAATGGTTAAGTCCAATGAGCCCATAGTGCACTTACTCATGGGCTTAATGGACAAAAGTTAACTCAAGTAATAGGTTTATTCCATGCTGAAAAGAGAAGAAAGAAAACAACGTTTTGGCTGTTGTGTTTTCTTTCTTCTCTTTTCAGCATGGAATAAACCTATTTCTTGTTCCTTTGAAACCTACGCATGCTGACACAGCTACCCACCTGAACTACAAAAGTTAACTCACATAATTAAGTAATTATAAAAGAGCAGCAAACTAAACAAAACAAATGTTAATGCAAGCACTAGAATTCTAATTATGCTCAAAACATACTTTGTAAGATTGAAACATTTTCGTTTTAGTAATGGGTTTTTAAAAAGTAGTGTAATACAAGTCTTTGAAACTTAAATTATTGTTTTTTATTATTCAGAGGACTCTTAAAATGACGTTCTATAGTGTGTGTAAAATATATAAATCGTAAAAAGGAATATACCAAGAAATATTATTGAAATCCTGCAAAACGTTAAAGAATATACCAAGTTATCATTTAGATATATACTAAATTTTCATTTAGAGATCTCCAAATTTTTTTAACATAGAACATTCAATTCTAAAACAGTAACTTACTGTGACAGAGCAGTCACAAATGGAACATGCTAGGACAGGGTGGCAGACGTTAACAGAGCTTATGTTTTTCTAAAACACCAGAGTGCGTCAAGTTCTCACCAATTTACCCTGTTTGTTTCTCAGCCTGCAGGTGCACACGCAGGTTGTGGAAAGGAGGGGAAACTAATGGTAGAGAACACTACTGTATGTTTAGAGAAATGGGACTTAAGAAACAAAGCACAGTGTAGAATGCCACTAGCTTACCTCTTAATGGCACTGCATGAGAGGAGAAGCCCGGCACTTTGCATTTGTTTTTGTTTGTAGGGGTCCTCAGAAAGGTCAAAAGGTTGCAAGCACATAGGAGACTGGTTATATGCCTGAAATTTAGCTAGTGAAACATACCATTGCTGGAATGCTGAGAGAGGAGGTTATCAGAGCCTAATGTTGTTGCTAAAACTGGCAATCAGGTATAGAAGATCTAATGAATGTCTGTCCTGAGTATTGTTAAGAGCACACTCCACACACTTGGGAGTCAGAAGTTGATTCAGGTGAGTTAGGAGCTTAGAAATAAGAGTAAGGTGTGAATGGATATTATAAAAAGATTGTTCCTTTATGTATTTATTTTTTTATATACTTGGTGAAAAGACCCAGTGAGTGTTTATGTGTCCAGCTGCATAAACTTAAATAAAAATGGCCTTTTGGTTTGTTTGCATGCTGACTTGCCATTGTGTATTTTTTCTATCTATGAACAAAATGTCCAACAGCCAATACTACCAACACAGGAGGTCTTTCTGTGACACTTACTCTAAATTGTTTGCATTTGAAAGAACAGATTTGGAATTGGCCTCCACAGCTGTCTAAACATAGTGAAACACTGCCTTATCAATTATCTAGATTCTGGTCTGTCTAGTTAAATTGATGATACCTGTTTGTATCGTTTCTTATATTGACTTTGCTCTTTCTTAAGATGCTAAAATTACACATGTGTGTTGTAAAACAGTGCAAATACCAATTTAGGTGATTTTTTAGCTTAATTTAATGTATACAGATTGAAGAGACAACTGAGAATAATTGACTAGGCAAGGAGTTCACTCATCCTAATTTCAGCAAATTTCACACCAAAAAAGCACCACCACCAATGTGCAGCATCCACCTGGATGATGCGACGGCAGCCATAGTGCACCAGAACGCTCACCACACATCAGCTATCAGTGGGGAGGAGAGCAGAGTAATGTAGCCAATTCATAGAAGGGGATTATTAGGAGGCCATGATTGGTAAGGGACAATTGGAAATTTGGCCAGGACACTGGGGTTACACCCCTACTCTTTTCGAGAAACGCCCTGGGATTTTTAATGACCACAGAGTCAGGACCTCGGTTTTACGTCTCATCCGAAGGACGGCGCCTGTTTACAGTATAGTGTCCCCATCACTATACTGGGGCATTAGGACCCACATGGACCACAGGGTGAGCGCCCCCTGCTGGCCCCACTAACACCTCTTCCAGCAGCAACCTTAGTTTTTCCCAGGAGGTCTCCCATCCAGGTACTGACCAGGCTCACACCTGCTTAGCTTCAGTGGGTTGCCAGTTGTGAGTTGCCAGTTGTGAGTACTGTACTACACCTTTCCCATTCTATTCTTTATACAGTACTAACATTTTACAACAATTTATTTTAATAAAGAATACAAAGAAAAGGTGTGCTAGAGAACAATTTTTTTTTGTAGGCAGCTCTTTATTTACAGCACAAATTAAATTAAACAAATCATGTGTCCTCTTGTAGCTGCTTTTGTAATTCAACAAAATGACACAGACACATCCCACAGATACGGTACATAGGGCAGCACAGTGGCACAGCGCTTATCATTGCTGCCTTCCAGCACTGGCACCTTGGGTTCAATCCCATGTATCTGCTTGAACTTTGTATGCTCTTCCCATGTTTGCGAAGATTCCCACATGCTTCCATGCTTTAGTTTCCTCCCACAGTCCAAAGACATACTGGTAGGCTAATTGGCTTCTGGGAAAATTGGACCTTGGTGTTAGTGTGAGTGCGTCTGTGTTTGTACAGTAACCGTCTGCCATGTGATGGAGTGGCATCCTGTCCAGGGTGTATCCTGCCTTGCGCCAGTTGCTTGTGGGGACAGTCTATTGCTCCCCTATTATCCTGAATTGGAAGAAGCAGTTAGAAAATAGAGGGAATAATAGATCCTATACATGAATGACAAGTAGAGTATGCATGGCAATTCAAAAAATTATATAACATATACTCTATATGCAATATACTGTACTGTACATTTTTATTAGATATTGTGATAAACTGATATGGCATACTGTAATATACAGGTTATACAACTGTATTTGTTTAATTGCTTTTGCTTTCTTGTAACTCACTGTTTGGTCTAATGATTTGAATGATAACCCATCCATCTCTTTTTCAACCACTTTAGACGATACAGGCTCTTGGGGGAACTGGAGCCTATCCCAGCAGACGCCGAATGATAATAATATCTTAAATGTGATTAAATTAAATATAGTATTTGTTATTAATACACTTCTGAACAAGTCTTTCAGGTTTGGTGTATTTGTATTACTTGAGCTCTGACATTCACAACATACTACTGAGCTGTTCTAACAGAGTTTTCTGAGCTGTTCTAGTTTTCAGAGTTTTCTACACCTGTAGTATAAGCCCTTCACAAAGGCAACAGCAAAATCTAATACACCTGTAGTGTAGCCCAAAACAAGCAGAAACAACAATTCTGTCTGCTCTCTTTGTCCTCTTATGATTTTGCATCTAACAAACCATAAGAAAAAAAGAATCAAGACGGAAGAAGAGAGTCAAGATCTGACAACAGATAAAAATAAGTAAAGGACTCTTTATTACAGAGAAGGGGGAGCAACACAGAGCAACTGTCCAACTTGAAATAAAAGATGAAAATAAGGGATGGAAGGATGTGAATCCTTCTAATTTTGTAGTCTCTGAGTACATTTTGGGCTTCATTATTTCAGCATTTATGCAAATATGAACATAAGGCAAAAAAAAATGTGTGTATGGGCATGATATCTCTGCCACCATGACAGCTGCTACCCAGATGTCTAGGAGGATTCTGATTGTTTTGCAGTGGGGGTTGAAAAATGTGACTGAATAAACAACAGCTGCTGTCAGAAAACTTTATCATAATTGTGCAGCTGTGTTATCTCTTCAAAAAAGCAAAAAAACAATACAGACGTTGTAAGAACTATGGTAAGTTATCTAGTACTGTCATTTTCAATGCTTTGATTGTACCTAAACACTAATTAGCAGGTTCTGATACTAGGATGTTCAACTTGCTGTTGCATATTGACTGGAAGAGAAACAGAAACTTCACAAAAATGGTATGGTATTCACAGACACATAGAGGACTCATGGTTAGTTGTTTGAAATGCAGGAACACCTTCATCACAATACTCTCACATGGCTAAAATAAAAAGGAGTGTTAAAAGTGCCAGGTGTTAGTGTATCTCTGCACTATCATCGGTGCAAGTACTCTAAAATACAGCTAACTATATGTAGCGGAGCTAGTTCGGATACGGTGACGTCATTGCCCTCCCATAGCATAGCAGGGACCTCTATGCCTGGGCTGAGGGAGGTCTCCTTTAGCTCATCCGGGTGGTTCCCTGTTGTGTTACACCTGGGGTTCGTGCCCCGGGCGTTGCGTTATAAAACGGGCAGCTGAGGGCACGAGCCCGCGCGGAACCGCACCGGTCACATATACACAAACTGCTACAATATTTACCGATCATGAACTAAGGTGCAATATAAACAAGCCATATTAAAAACAGTGGCTATGAAAAATAATCTGTTAAATTCAGCAAATAAATAGTAACTGTGCATTAAAATTTGCAGAAATATGTCAAATTTAAGTTTGTTCTCTGCAGAGGTTGTGTTAACTTCTTTTCACTTAGAAAATCAACAAAACTTAATTTGGCCAGGGGTGCCCAAACGTTTGCATACAACTGTATATTAAATTTGATAGAACCCATCCATATTCATAATCTATGAATACAGGAAACGTACTGTATAACATATTGTAATGCATACGGCCACCGGTGAGTGTGTAAGAGCTGGCTTACCAGAGCAGTGACGTTACTGCCCTTCCCTGTAATAGCAGGGCCCACAGCCGCTGGGCTGGGGGGAGATCTCTCTTTAGCTCTACAGGCTGGGTCCCTGTTGAGTGACGCGGGAGGCCGGGTTCGAGTCACCGACGGTGGGGGACCGACCTGATGCAGCAGCGGCAAGGGTGCCCACCTGAACCCCGTAGCGTTACAATATATGAAGTTTTTAGGAGTCTACAGTAGGTCCACCATGGATATAATGCATAATTGCAATTGGTACACTGATCAGATCACTGAAGTGTTAATGTTAACTAAATAAGATAAACTGTTAATCTTATTCTCATTATAACTAATCTCAACAGTAATTGTGAGACAGATATAGTATTTTAATCCTCACATAGTTTTATCATAGTTTAAAACAGACTGTACAAATGAATGCCAAACAACACCAGCTTTCAAATGTAGCATGACAAGTCCAATTCTCCTCTCATTCCTGTGGGGAATAGAGTATTGGATTCAAATATCCAGAAAGCTTCTCATTGTAGTGATTTACTCTCTCTATCCCCCTCTAGAATTAAGCAATATTGCCTCTAAACCAAAACAATTTTATTTTAGAAACATAATAATGGGCATCTCAGAAATTTTCATTTTCATTTTTCATTTAAAGTTTTCATGCATGCTGATGAGTAGTTATAAAAATACCTTGCTGTTCCCAACATATAACATTGAACAACGACTAACATAAACACTTGTATTGCAACAGAATCCTTTGACGGGTACATTAATGATTAGCCATGGTCTGCTAAAAAGCGTCTTCGAACCCTCCTCTTTCATTGTGCACAGGCTTATGGGAATAGAGACAATGTGAAGAGCTAAACTTCAACTCAAAAGTTCAATACAGATTGGTAGTTAACAAATAATGACTCCACTACACTTTGGAGCATCTTACAGATTATCACAAATTCTAAAAAAAACTTTCAAAGTTATAGCTGACTCACCTATGTCAGAAAGACTGAACAGGTTTTATTGTACTGCAGGTTTGAAAAGCAGAGGCTCCTTAATGATGATCAGAGTTCATTTTGATGACCTCTTCAGATGCTACTGCCTCATAGCTCTCGTTGCTTCCCTCTTATCTTCAGCCACAACAGGCACACATTAAGTTCTCAATTTGCTGCTCTCCTCTTCAGCCTGCTTTTACTATCAAAGAACGGGAAGTTCAAAAGCTTTTTGCAAGGCAGAACTGCAGGAAAGCTGTTTTACCCGGCCTGGTCTCCCCCAATACATTCAAGCATTGTGCAGAGCAGTTAGCCCCAGTGTCCACAGATATATTTAATAAGTCTCTGGATCAGTGTAAAATCCTTGACATCTTTAAATCCTCCACGGTTGTTCAATACCAAAGGAGGACAAAATAACTTGTCTTAATGACCATAGACCAGTTGCTTTAACATCTGTCATAATGAAGACTCAAGCAATATGATACTTTGTTATCTTGAAACTATTACAGATTCACAATTTCAATCCTTTACAGTTCACATACAGTATACTGTAGGGCCAGCAGTTCAGTGGATGGATGGGCCTTCAATACATTTTGCAACATCTAGTGTGTATGCTATAATTCGTATTGTGGATTTTAGTTCTGCATTTATTACTGTCATTCCAGAAATCCTTTACAATAAATTGATAAAGTTGAATAGTCCACTTTCCATGTGCCAGTGGATTTCTATCTTTCTCACAGATAGAAAGCAACTACAGTAGATTTCCATCTGGGAGCTAGGCCCTTGTCAGACTGTTTGTGAATACTGGTGTACTTTAAGAATGGTGAGCTTTCCCCATTACTCTATTCCTTACAGCAGATTGCTGATAATCCTACTCACACGGGTTACCACCTGTTTCTTCCCTCAGAAAGATACTACTGGTCTATTAAAACCAGAACCAGTTGATATTTGTAAAGCTTCTTTCTTATGGCAGTGTTATTGCTTAACCAGAAATCCTAGTTACAGTATATGCACATTGTCTTAATGATGTCCATTGTCTTGTTTATGTATGGTATATGTAGAATGTTTTTGTAGCACCAAGTACACCAGGGTAAATTCCTTGTACATTAAATGTTTTTGATTAATGAAGGTGATTCTGAATTTGTTGTCTGTGCTCGGTTGAGGAGCAAATGCTGGGATGCTGCAATTTATGATTGAACGGCTTTAAATCAGAATAAAGATGGAAGATTCTCAAGATAATGTTTGATACTCAAGGAATACTCAAGAATTTGAGAAACCCACATAAATTAGAAAAACATATCCAGAAGTCTGATGAGTGTACAGAATATGTTCTGTAGCTGCATTAATGTAATAAGTACTACAGAACATTTTCTAATAATACTGTTGAATAATGAAAGCAGTCTTACAGTACTGTATATCCACTGCTTACAGTTAGTCTTAAATTGTATACAGTTACGGTATATACAGAACAATGGCCTTAAAATTGAGTTAGGCCTTAAAATAGATTCATATGCCAATACATCAGCCGAGCGTTTCATACGCTGATATGTAAGACAGAAAAATAGTGAAGTCCTGTCACATATGCCAAGGACCCATGTGTCAATATGTTCACTGCTCCCCTTGTAGCTACACTTCTGGTTTAGTCTATAAAATTAAACTGGAAATAACACATTTTTTCCTAATCACTGAGTAACGATCTCCTCTCCTGATCCTGCTGTGTTCTTATTCTAACTCCTAGTTGTTTTTCCTGTTTCTTTTTCTAATTCAGCTCTTAATGACAAACCATTTCAACTGACTGATAGTTGATAAGACAACTTTAACAGCTTCACCCAGCTCTTCAGGTTTTGATCATAGAGATATCAAGAAAAACCTGCAGACACATTGGTCTTTCTGGACTAGAAATGAAGATCTCTGAATTATTTCAACACTGAGACGTAAGAATACATTGTACAAGCAACACCAAATATCACAAAGGTGATTAATTGATATTTATTCTTAAATTGCAAAGTTTGATCAAATAGTTTTGATTTTTTACATACTGTAGCACTTGAATTTACCAAAAACTGTTTTTGGACAAATTTCAGAAATAATTCCAATTGTATCTCATTTGCAAGAAACATATGCTCTATATGTAGAACTTGGGATATCAACTGTCTTATGTACAATTTTGTTGAGTAAAGAAAGGCCAATGAATCCTTCAGAGACACTAATAACTACTTTAGAGAGAAAAGCACAATAAATTGAATATTGGTTGAGGCAGTCCTATCTGGTAAGCATGAGGCACACAGAAGAACTGAGAGCAAGAAACTGCTTTCGCTCTGGACAAGAGGATCTATGTAGAAAAACAGGTGCAATTTCCTGACTATGGAATAAAAAGTGCAAAATGCACTGCACCATTTGTAATCTTATTGCTCACCATTTGTATCACCATTGCACAAATTCTTCAAGAACACTGGCCAACACAACAAGTCACTTATTGCAGACTGGCATGTCTTATCAAACTGGTGCAAGTGTTACTATATTTGAAAAAATCCCTCTAATAAAGGCTACTCAGATGAGTGCACTGTGCTAGTTGAGAGTGATTTAGCAAGATAAACCTTTTGTTGTTCAATTGAAGGTCTGGGGTATTATTGCTGTAGGTGATGATTCATCTCCACGTTCAGAAAATAGTTGTATCCCAATGACAGAACAAGAAAGGGTTTCCTGAAAAATTCTCAAGAAAGAGTTTGCAGGAGCATATGGGAATATACAGTAAAAGCAAAGCGAATCAAAACAAAATCATGCAATCCACAGTAGCTTGTGTCCTCACAGAATCAAGTTTAGACTGGTGTAACTACTCATACAGCAGACTAAGAGGATATCAGACTTTCCATAAAATACGTTACATGTCTTGAGATAAAGAGATTGCTGCTGCAGTATGATTTGTGGAATTGGGATGGACAGTGAACAGTAAAATGCTCCATTAGTAAAAAAATTAAAAAGAGGGATTCATTACCAGTTTTGAAAATGAAATACCTTGTATTATACAATAAAGTTGTAAGTAAATTAAAGTAGAAAAACAACTAAAGTAAGCATATTTGAAGTAATTACCATGCTCCCTCAGGCTCATATACAGTATGCAGTCACTAGAATGACTCAACATCCAATCACATTTATATATTGTATAACCAAAATACAAAAAGAACATAACATTTGTCATAGTAGAGATACTAACATCCTCCTATTCTCATACACAACCTATATTACTGTATGTGATTGATTTTGGGGTTTTGTGTTAGAGTTTGAACAAAGCACTAACCCTTTCTATATTGTGTACATAAATACAGTATGTGTTTAGTGTTAAGAAAAAAAATAGATTTACCATTATATGACAATCTGCAATATCATGGTTTGCACAACAGCGAGCACAGCCTGCCTTGTTC
Organism: Lepisosteus platostomus; assembly: GCF_059453375.1. Lineage (NCBI taxonomy): Eukaryota > Metazoa > Chordata > Actinopteri > Semionotiformes > Lepisosteidae > Lepisosteus > Lepisosteus platostomus. The sequence continues at coordinate 18,769,972 of NC_142622.1, forward strand.
TTTCACTTTATTGCTTGTAATAAAATGTGTAATATTCTCTAAACAAATGGATTTTAATTAAGCAGGAGGCAGTATAAGAATTAAATGTATTTTGAAGTGTCTTGAAGTGTGTGGACTATGGCTAATCAATAAAAGGATATTAATAATTAACTGACATATTTGGAAGGTTAGGATGCTGTGGGTAATTTAGACAGAAATATGGAAATCAATTGAAACATAATTAGCACTAGTTTAATCAAAATCATTTTTAGGTATTTAACCTGCCCTAAGTACTACTGGACCCTTTGGGGCACCACTAATGACTTGAATTTTTGCATCTTTAAATATTCTGTTTTGCAACAGCAGTAAAGGATGCTACAGTATATATTGGATTTAGTTATATATTTTCTGATTCCTGCTGAATGATGCATAGGAACATAAAAAAGTCAAGGACAAGGGAACCATCTTCTTATCTCTCAGGAGACCTCCTAAGTAACAGTTTCTTACTACCAGATTACTTGCTCCAAATGTACTTTTAAAATGTCTCCAAAATTATTTAAAGAAACTCAGTGTTGCATTAATCTAAATGCTCTCTACACTTACTGAATCTTAGGTTTAGAACTTCTTTCCAGACATCATAACAAATGCGACATCTCTCTAGTGAATTGGAAGTACATTGTCAGGCTGCACAGTAAAATTTGTATAAACAAGGGTTTCAAATAAAAACTGAGAAACAAGTTATGCATTTGTCTATAACATCCTCCAGACCTATCCTAAAAAGAGAATAAAAAATGCCCTTGACTGACATCAGAAGATTTTTTTAAATTCCCTGGGCAGACAAGATTGGAAAGTATTTCATCTTGGTTGTGTGTGCTAGCTCTCATACTGTATTTGTCAGAAATGGTTAAGCAAGCACACCAAACTAAAGAGAACGTACTGTACCAACATAGGTAAAATTAAATTTTTAAACAAGTATTTTAATATTGGAAATTATTTGTTGGATGGTGATTTCAATGAGCATAGTTTCAGGCTTAAATGAGGTTAGAGTAAGAAAACCTCCCAAAATATGGTCCCTTTTTGAGCAATGCAGTATAGAGATATATGGCAGAAAGAAATTCTGAAGATATCATTGAAATAACACTTTTCCTAAATATCATTTCTGACCCAAAACACAGCCATGCCATCAAAAACTATCTACATTTTGCAGGAATCTTAACCCTAACCCTAGCTATAGGTTTGCGCTAGGTTAGGGTTAGGGTTCAGAATTTCTTCAAACAATTAATGCAACCATCCACTCATTTCACTGCAATATATACCTCCCTGAAAGAAAAGATTTGTCAGAAATGGTTAAGCAAACACACCAAACTAAAGAGAACTTATCAATAAGGGAAAAATTCTATTTTTGAACAAGTATTCTACTATTGGAAATGTTGTGCTGGATGGTGATCTCAATGAGCATAGTCTCGGGCTTAACTGGGATTAGAATCAGAAAACCCCCAAAATGTGGTTTCTCATTGTTAATATGCATGTGCATTCAATGCAAAATGTGATATTTTAAAGTGTTTTGACAGTATATTCAATCTTTTGCCTATAGGGAAATTTTGGCAACATTCCCTTTTTGAGCAATGCAGTGTAGAGATATATGGCAGAAAAAACTTCTGAAGATATCATTGAAGTAATGCTTTTCCTAATGTATATATGGGGACCATGCCTATTATCAACCATTGATAACCGATATTATCAACCATTACCAAGAATAATTGATATATGGGTGCATGATTAAGACTATGTTTTTAGATCAACTGATGGATAGCCAGCAGCCATATCATCCTGCAACTCACAGCTGGCAACCCACTGAAGCTAAGCAGGTGTGAGCCTGGTCAGTACCTAGATGGGAGACCTCCTGGGAAAAACTAAGGTTGCTGCTGGAAGAGGTGTTAGTGGGGCCAGCAGGGGGCGCTCACCCTGCGGTCCATGTGGGTCCTAATGCCCCAGTATAGTGACGGGGACACTATACTGTAAACAGGCGCCGTCCTTCGGATGAGACGTAAAACCGAGGTCCTGACTCTCTGTGGTCATTAAAAATCCCAGGGTGTTTCTCGAAAAGAGTAGGGGAGTAACCAGGAGTAGTCCTGGCCAAATTTCCCATTGGCCCTTATCAATCATGGCCTCCTAATAATCCCCATCTATGAATTGACTACATTACTCTGCTCTCCTCCCCACTGATAGCTGATGTGTGGTGAGCGTTCTGGCGCACTATGGCTGCCGGCGCACTATGGCTGCCGTCGCATCATCCAGGTGGATGCTGCACGTTGGTGGTGGTGGTGGAGGGCTGTCCCCATTACCTGTAAAAGCTCTTTGAGTGGAGTGTCCAGAAAAGCGCTATATAAGTGTAAGCAATTATTATTATTATAACATTTAAATCTCAGCAGTGTGGCCACTTTAATTTCAGCTCTTGTGCTTTATATTCAAACAGATAATGGACCTGCGGGCATTGGTAAACGTGGTAACAATAAAAAAATAAAACAAAGTGCAGTGAAAGTTTGTTATGCTTTGTGAAGATCCCTGTTTTTAAATTTGTTAAAAAGACTAAGTTACTTATCTATTTCAACAATAAATTGCACAAGCATTGGTTACTGTGCGAAATTCTGCTTCTTCTGTATTATTAAAGGTTCCCTTTAATTCAGCTTATTTTGTTAGACTGCATTTACCAGTCAGAGGACAGCATGAGATTGAATTAACCTTATTATTACAATAAAAATAAACAGTAAGTCAATAAAGTGCAATACAATAAAAGGCACACACTGTAGCAAATATAGTTTGACAGTTTTCTGTAATTAAGTTATTGATGCTGCTGCACAGGAAATTGACATTACCATTAAACAAAAACACAAAACAAAATAATTTAACGCTTCTGTCTTTGAATCTTTTATGTTATTACTTAATGCAAAAGCATGAAGGTCAACCCCTTTGTATGCAGAATATAATGAAAACAGCTACTCCTACCATGTTGTGTGAATGCTACTGTACACTCTTTCTTTGTGTAGCTTGTTTGTCATAATTGGAGACTGCATTATTGTTTATTTTTGAGCACAGGTATTTGTTTTCTGAAATATGTTTTTGTTCTCTAACCATTTAATTTAGTGAAGGTCTCTGTGTTAAACTTTGAAATATAAAAAACTTTAATCCTTTTTTTATTATACCTTGTACGTTCATGCTTTACATACTGTAGTGTTGTTTCATGTTGGTTTTGTCCCTTGCTAAGTCTGCATGAGATATGCTAGAACATCTGTATTATACAGGCCTCATGTGCTGTAATCAGCCATTCTTGCCTACTGCTTGACTCTGACAGGTAATACAGCTAAACTTCATCTATCCTAAGACCACAGTCAATTCCCAACTCAAAGTAGCTTCACTTATTCTTAACCCTATTTGACAGAAACAATAAACATACCTTTACAGACAATTAAGACAGAACCCTCCATTGCACACATCAACACACCTCATTATTTCCTCTGTCCTTTAAATATGTCTGAAGTTGTTTTTAATTGTACAACTGTATCTTTGAAAATAAAAAATGTACCCAGCAAGGCTAATTCTAAAATGTATCTGCTTTGGTACCTTTGTTCTTATCGTAGTTTTAATTTGCACTTTTGATTTCCTCATAAACTAATTGTCTGCCAGGTCAGCTTAACTGCATTAAACACTGTACAACACAGGGATTGACCTGTCAAAACCATTTGATATTTGTTGTGCCGCTTGCTGTGAGCTACAGTAGCACTGATCAAGGGAGAGGTGTGTCTGTCAGCAATGTCTCTGCAGATTCACAGGCTTGACAGGAGCTGCTGTTGCACAGAAGGTTGAGAACAATTCTGGCTGACTAAAGATCACCTAGCACTGGAGGTGCCCAGTGATTTGTTCTGTTACATTTTCATTGTTTTTAGGTTTACTTAGGATAAACAAAGTTCACCTTAAAATAAAAATATTTATATGAACAATTTTTTACTTCTCTGCACAAGTAAAAACATTTAATTGATGTCATTTCCTGTTTTGGAATGACACAAGATATGAAAAGAATACATGGTTTGATTATATGAAAGGGGTGTGAGGTTTCATAAAACACAGCTGAAATGAGATTGGTGGTATTGAATGGTTTTCATTTTCCTCATAGGCTCCAATTCTTGTTCATGTATTGTAACCTGGTGCAGACATTTAGTGGGACTAGCCTTAATACATTCATTTTCCATAACTGTAGTTATGCAGTATTAGTGTAACAAGAGACAGGTAAGGGAGTATGGATCCTGTGCAGGACTCTGGAGAGAGTTTGCTTTGGCAACACTGATTGTACCCATCGGTCATGCTAATAAAGCACCTTGAATTGAATTGAATTGAATTGAATTGAGAGAGAGAGAGAGCGAGAGAGAGAGAGAGAGAGAGAGAGAGAGAGAGAGAGAGAGAGAGAGAGAGAATCTGGCTCCAAATATTTGAAAGTGTAATCCAACCCATTGCCCTATACGGCAGTGAAGTGTGGGGTCCCCTCACAGACCAGGATTACACCCAATGGGACAAACACCCCACAGAAACTCTGCACATGGAGATCTGTAGAATCATACTCCGTGTGCAGAGAAAAACTCCTAACAACGGGTGCAGGGCCGAATTAGGCCAGTACCCACTACTGATAAACATACAGAAAAGAATATTAAAGTATTGGCTACACCTAAAAAACAGTGACCAAAATTCCTACCACCACAAAGCCCTGCTGAGCCAAGAGCTGAGCCCAAAACAGAGCCCCCTGAGCCAGCTGGTCCTGAGGCTCACCGACCTGAGCCACACCGATACTAACCAGCCTCAGGACAGCACTGCTAGAGCACCACAACCCAGACTCAACCACATCACAGCACAGATCAAACAGCAATATCTCACACACTGGGACACACACACACAAACACAACATAAACTGGAATGCTACAGAACCTTAAACAGACAATACACACTAGCTGAATATTTGACCAAAATAAAAAATAACAAACAGAAACAGACCCTGACGAAGTACAGGCTCAGTGACCACAACCTGGCCATAGAAACTGGGCGACACAGGCAGACCTGGCTGCCCAGAGAGGACAGGCTGTGCTCCCACTGCCAGCGGGGAGAAATAGAGACAGAGGTGCACTTCCTACTGCACTGTGACAGATACTCTGGGATTAGAGAAACATTCTTCCCGAAATTTAGAAATCTAATCCCAGAGTTCCCACACCTGCCAAAACCACAACCGGTCCCAATCCTACTGGGAGAGGGAGGAGGGAACTCAGTTGATCTGGCAGCCCAGTATGTGATCTCCTGTCACAGCCTGAGGAACAGTGAGTCCGTCTCCCAATAATGCTCCAGCCGCCTACAGTATATGTCGATATTATATAATATGTCTTTGTTGTAAATGTCTGTAACATGTCTGTAGATTTTATTTTACTTCTATTTTTTGTTTTGTTCTATGTTAATTTTATTATTTTTATTTGCTTTGGCAACACTGATTGTACCTATCGGTCATGCTAATAAAGCACCTTGAATTGAATTGAATTGAATTGAGAGAGAGAGAGAGAGAGAGAGAGAGAGAGAGAGAGAGAGAGAGAGAGAGAGAGAGAGAGAATACCAATCCAAATCGCTAGGCAAAACGTAATCCAGGAATCAAGCAAGAAGGTCAGATAATGGTAGAGACTACAGAAGAGCAACAATCCGAAACACAAGGCTAAATCGTAAACGAGGGGGCAAGCTAGAAGGTCTGATACCAAGTCGATTGTAGAAGCAAATAACGCGCACTTGGGAGCTCGAGGAGAATCCGCAATAGTGAGCGGGGAAGTGAGGAAAGAGGGGAACTGAAATAGTGACGGGAGTGAACAGTGGTACAGTAGGTACTGTACATTACTTGCGGTGTGAGCGTTTGTTAAACACTGCGCGTGGGAGTGCAGGATGGGTCAGAGACGCGTGTGGAATGCGTAACAATTAGTCTCATTCACTCTTTACCACTAAATGACTCAGAATAATTACTGCATGACGTAACTCACTCTGATCTGCACCACATCACCTTCAATTACCCTTTATCTAGCTCAGGGTCACCCTGGCCCATAACTTTGTCCTGGGAAGCACAGGTTATAAGGCAGGATACACCTTGAATGTGATGCCAGTCCACCAGACACACACACCCTCACACTAGGGCTCATTTCTACAGAAGCCAATTTAGCCACCAGCATGTCTTTGGAGTGTGGGAGAAAACTGGAGCACCCGGAAGAAAACCACACAAGCACAGGTTGAACATACAAACTCCACGTAGACAGCACCTACTGTAGAAATTTAACCCAGGGCCCCAGTGCTGAGAGATAGAAATGCTGACCAACACCAAGCCACTCCTCTGACCTACATTATTTGTATATTGAAAACCATCACTGAAACCAGTTACATTGCATCATTTAATGACAATTAAGACCGAACTTGAAATGTCATTTCTAAATAACTGAAGTAATGAAAATCATGCTACTGTACCTCTGGGTTATACAGTATCTGGAAGGCAAGCTGTTTTCAGGTTTTTGAGTTCAACACCTTTTTAAGTACAAAACCTGCATGTATTTTGAACAAAATGAATTGGGTTACACAAATTCCTCCCAAACCTTTAGGATTAGTATTCCTATTAGTATTTTCAAAAGGAAATCATAATCAAGCAGCCAACTTGCATAAAAACAGAGCCTTGTGTGCAATCTTTTCTTTCTTACAATGAAATTGTCTGCCAGGCACCAGGAGCACCATGGCTGCTGCCATGTTTAAACTCCCCTGAACATATCTCTGTAAATATATTTCAGTTGACATTTTAACTCAAATTATTTCTTTGAGAGTCTCTTGCCTCCTAAAATTTGTTGGAACAAGGTGTTATTTTATCTTGGTATGTTAAGGAAGGATAGGTCAATGGCTGCAGGATTTCTAATTAGCCTGTAATATATTATACTATATTATACAATACATTATACAATAGGCCTATAATATATATATATATATCACTCTATTACACATAGGTTAGTAATACCCACTTATTAGATGGAGGACCTCATAGTATGATCTAAATTTTGCCAATCAACAAGGAGTTCCAGTATATATAGAAATATATTATTATTAATAATAATAATAATCATAATGTACTACTTTAAATGCAAGTATGTGCACATTCCAGACATTTTAAGAGGCTTTCATTAAGTGATGGCATTTTAGCTGGGAAAGTGACTTGGTAAAGGAAGGGTCTTAGGTGCCATTTATTCACTTAACAAGGTTATTATCCATGTTTGAGTGGGTAACATTCTTGTGATAATGTACTTTGTCCTTAGTCTTTTGATTTTTCTGTCTATTTTATTATTATTATTATTATGGACAGAAGGTCCATAAGTGTAGGTGGCAATCCACTGAATCAACTCTCACAGAAATATTTCAAACACTCAATATGGTACATTTTTTAAATCATGAAATAGAATTGGACTAATCATACAGAATTAAACAAAATGCTTTCAAGGTCCCCTGACATTAAATTGAATAAATTATCATTGTCACTTTTCCAGAAAACATCTATGGATTCTGCTTCGTGCCATGACTTTTGATATATTTCTCATTCTGATTCCGAGTTCTTTTGTTGCAATTTAAACTTCAGGGTTATTATGTTATACAAGATGAGTGGGTTACACTGTACAAAGACAGAAATGTGAACAGCTTAGAACTTTTAATTAACTAATTAGAGATTTGTTCAAGAAGAATTGTGCACTTAAAACAAAAACAGATACCATGTTTCATACCACCATCTTAAACAATGACAATCCCGTTTAGATTAAAGGTAATTTATCCAAAAATTTCAGGTCCTACAAAGCAGCCCAAGATAATAGGATGACTGATGTAAGTGCCATATCTGTATTGTATGCTTTTTAATTAATATGGAGCACTGCAACATGAACCTTTCAGACCTTTCGAAGCTGGGTTTTCAAACTGCTGTCACTGTGTAATGTCAAGACAAGAACAGTTTGTATGCTCTCACTAAAGGAATCTCTTTCATATTCCTCAAAGGTATTTCCACATAAATACATAAGAACATAATACTAGTTAGAGAAGACAGAAGGTCATTCGACACATCTAGCCTGTTTTGTAGATAATTGATCACAGAATCTCATTTAGCCATTTCTTGATATAAGCTGTAGTATTAGCTTCAACAAAAAAGTCTGCTATACCTACATAATCCTTGGTAAGAAGGGCCTCCTGTTCTTGGTTTAAAATACAAGTCCAAAACGTTTCTACTTACGTCCCCTCCTTCGTGTTTTGCTGTACATATTGAAAAAATCAACAGGGTAGACTTTGTTAGTATCCTACTGTACAACTGTTAAAATGCAAGTGCATGTAAGCAGAAAATATAACTCAAAATATTAGTCTGAAAAGACTTTGCAGCCTTGCCACACCAAGCAAAATATATCAACTGTGGTACAATTTCATTTTTTGACAAGAATTCTGCTATTGGAAATATTGCTTTGAATGGTCCTCTCCATGAGCATGGTATTAGCTTTAAACAGGTTAAGAGTCAGGAAAACCCAATACATTTTAGCTACAACTGTTAAAATGCCAGTGTATTCAATGACAAATGTAGCAGATTGAGACTTTTAACCACATTCTTTCAAATCTTTTGTTTTTCAGAATTCTGCTATTGGAAATATTGCATTGAATGGTCCTCTCCATTAGCATGGTATCAGCGTTAAACAGTTTAAGAGTCAGGAAAACCCAATACATTTTAGCTACAACTGTTAAAATGCCAGTGTATTCAATGCCAAATGCAACAGAGTGAGACATTTAACCACTTTTTTTCAAATCTTTTGCTTTTTGGGGATTTGGACAATATTCCCCTTTAGGTCAATGCAGTATATACTGCCATATGTGCAAGTAAAAAAAAGTGCAGAAAACATTAAAATATCGCTTTTCCTGAATTTCACTTCTGTCCTAAAACACAGCCATGCCATCAAACATCCTCTATGTTTTCTAATAATAATAACCCTAACCCTAGCTAAGGGTTTGGGTAGTTAGGGTTAGGATTCAGATTTTCTTCAATGTAACCTAACACTCATTTAAGCAGAAAATATAACTCAGGGCATCAAAATATTAGTCTGAAAAGACTTAGCAGCCTTGCCACACCAAGCAAAATGTATCAACTGTGGTACAATTGCATTTTTTGACAAGAATTCTGCTATTGGAAGTATTGCGTTGAATGGTCCTCTCCATGAGCATGGTATCAGCGTTAAACAGGTTATGAGTCAGGAAAACCAAATACATTTTAGCTACAACTGTTTAAATGCCAGTGTATTCAATGCCAAATGCAACAGAGTGAGACATTTAACCACATTCTTTCAAATCTTTGGTTTTTCAGAATTCTGCTATTGGAAATATTGCGTTGAATGGTCCTCTCCATAAGCATGGTATCAGCGTTGAACAGTTTAAGAGTCAGGAAAACCCAATACATTTTAGCTACAACTGTTAAAATGCCAGTGTATTCAATGACAAATGCAACAGAGTGAGACATTTAACCACTTTCTTTCAAATCTTTTCCTTTTTGGGGATTTGGACAACATTCCCCTTTAGGTCAATGCAGATTATACAGCCATATGTGCTAGAAAAAAAAAGTGCAGAAAACATGAAAATATCGCTTTTCATGAATTTCACTTCTGTCCTAAAACACAGCCATGCCATCAAACATCCTCTATATTTTCTATTAATGCTAACCCTAACCCTAGCTAAGGGTTTGGGTAGTTAGGGTTTGGGTTCAGATTTTCTTCAATGCAACCTAACACTAATTTAAGCAGAAAATATAACTCAGGGCATCAAAATATTATTCTTAAAAGACTAAGCAGCCTTGCCACACCAAGCAAAATGTATCAACTGTGGTACAATTGCATTTTTTGACAAGAATTCTGCTTTTGGAAATATTGCGTTGAATGGTCCTCTCCATGAGCATGGTATTAGTTTTAAACAGGTTAAGAGTCAGGAAAACCCAATACATTTTAGCTACAACTGTTAAAATGCCAGTGTATTCAATGACAAATGCAACAGAGTGAGACATTTAACCACTTTCTTTCAAATCTTTTCCTTTTTGGGGATTTGGACAACATTCCCCTTTAGGTCAATGCAGAATATACAGCCATATGTGCTAGAAAAAAAAAGTGCAGAAAACATGAAAATATCGCTTTTCATGAATTTCACTTCTGTCCTAAAACACAGCCATGCCATCAAACATCCTCTATATTTTCTATTAATGCTAACCCTAACCCTAGCTAAGGGTTTGGGTAGTTAGGGTTTGGGTTCAGATTTTCTTCAATGCAACCTAACACTCATTTAAGCAGAAAATATAACTCAGGGCATCAAAATATTACTCTTAAAAGACTATGGAGCCTTGCCACACCAAGCAAAATGTATCAACTGTGGTACAATTGCATTTTTTGACAAGAATTCTGCTTTTGGAAATATTGCGTTGAATGGTCCTCTCCATGAGCATGGTATCATCGTTAAACAGGTTAAGAGTCAGGAAAACCCAATACATTTTAGCTACAACTGTTAAAATGCCAGTGTATTAATGACAAATGCAGCAGATTGAGACATTTAACCACATTCTTTCAAATGTTTTGTTTTTCAGAATTCTGCTATTGGAAATATTGCGTTGAATGGTCCTCTCCATGAGCATGGTATCATGGTTAAACAGGTTAAGAGTCAGGAAAACCCAATACATTTTAGCTACAACTGTTAAAATGCCAGTGTATTCAATGACAAATGCAACAGAGTGAGACATTTAACCACATTCTTTCAAAACCTTTCCTTTTTAGGGATTTGGACAACATTCCCCTTTAGGTCAATGCAGAATATACAGCCATATGTGCTAGAAAAAAAAAGTGCAGAAAACATGAAAATATCGCTTTTCATGAATTTCACTTCTGTCCTAAAACACAGCCATGCCATCAAACATCCTCTATATTTTCTATTAATGCTAACCCTAACCCTAGCTAAGGGTTTGGGTAGTTAGGGTTTGGGTTCAGATTTTCTTCAATGCAACCTAACACTCATTTAAGCAGAAAATATAACTCAGGGCATCAAAATATTACTCTTAAAAGACTATGGAGCCTTGCCACACCAAGCAAAATGTATCAACTGTGGTACAATTGCATTTTTTGACAAGAATTCTGCTTTTGGAAATATTGCGTTGAATGGTCCTCTCCATGAGCATGGTATCATCGTTAAACAGGTTAAGAGTCAGGAAAACCCAATACATTTTAGCTACAACTGTTAAAATGCCAGTGTATTAATGACAAATGCAGCAGATTGAGACATTTAACCACATTCTTTCAAATGTTTTGTTTTTCAGAATTCTGCTATTGGAAATATTGCGTTGAATGGTCCTCTCCATGAGCATGGTATCATGGTTAAACAGGTTAAGAGTCAGGAAAACCCAATACATTTTAGCTACAACTGTTAAAATGCCAGTGTATTCAATGACAAATGCAACAGAGTGAGACATTTAACCACATTCTTTCAAAACCTTTCCTTTTTAGGGATTTGGACAACATTCCCCTTTAGGTCAATGCAGTATATACAGCCATATGTGCAAGAAAAAAAAAGTGCAGAAAACATGAAAATATCGCTTTTCCTGAATTTCACTTCTGTTCTAAAACACAGCCATGCCATCAAACATCCTCTATGTTTTCTAATAATAATAACTCTAACCCTAGCTAAGGGTTTGGGTAGTTAGGGTTAGGGTTCAGATTTTCTTCAATGCAACCTAACACTCATTTAAGCAGAAAATATAACTCAGGGCATCAAAATATTAGTCTGAAAAGACTTAGCAGCCTTGCCACACCAAGCAAAATGTATCAACTGTGGTACAATTGCATTTTTTGACAAGAATTCTACTATTGGAAATATTGCGTTGAATGGTCCTCTCCATGAGCATGGTATTAGCTTTAAACAGGTTAAGAGTCAGGAAAACCCAATAGATTTTGGCTACAACTGTTAAAATGCCAGTGTATTCAATGACAAATGCAAAAGAGTGAGACATTTAACCACATTCTTTCAAATCTTTTCCTTTTTGGGGATTTGGAAAACATTCCCCTTTAGGTCAATACACTATATACAGCCATATGTGCAAGAAAAAAAAAGTGCAGAAAACATGAAAATATCGCTTTTCCTGAATTTCACTTCTGTCCTAAAACACAGCCATGCCATCAAACATCCTCTATGTTTTCTAATAATAATAACCCTAACCCTAGCTAAGGGTTTGGGTAGTTAGGGTTAGGGTTCAGATTTTCTTCAATGCAACCTAACACTCATTTAAGCAGAAAATATAACTCAGGGCATCAAAATATAAGTCTGAAAAGACTTAGCAGCCTTGCCACACCAAGCAAAATGTATCAACTGTGGTACAATTGCATTTTTTGACAAGAATTCTGCTATTGGAAATATTGCATTGAATGGTCCTCTCCATGAGCATGGTATCATCGTTAAACAGGTTAAGAGTCAGGAAAACCCAATACATTTTAGCTACAACTGTTCAAATGCCAGTGTATTTAATGACAAATGCAGCAGATTGAGACATTTAACCACATTCTTTCAGATCTTTTGTTTTTCAAAATTCTGCTATTAGAAATATTGCGTTGAATGGTCCTCTCCATAAGCATGGTATCAGCGTTAAACAGGTTATGAGTCAGGAAAACCAAATACATTTTAGCTACAACTGTTCAAATGCCAGTGTATTCAATGACAAATGCAGCAGATTGAGACATTTAACCACATTATTTCAAATCTTTTGTTTTTCAGAATTCTGCTATTGGAAATATTGCGTTGAATGGTCCTCTCCATGAGCATTGTATTAGTTTTAAACAGGTTAAGAGTCAGGAAAACCCAATACATTTTAGCTACAACTTTTAAAATGCCAGTGTATTCAATGACACATGCAACAGAGTGAGACATTTAACCACTTTCTTTCAAATCTTTTGCTTTTTGGGGATTTGGACAACATTCCCCTTTAGGTCAATGCAGTATATACAGCCATATGTGCAAGAAAAAAAAGTGCAGAAAACATGAAAATATCACTTTTCCTAAATTTCACTTCTGTCCTAAAACACAGCCATGCCATCAAACATCCTCTATGTTTTCTAATAATAATAACCCTAATCCTAGCTAAGGGTTTGGGTAGTTAGGGTTAGGGTTCAGATTGTCTTCAATGCAACCTAAGAGTCATTTAAGCAGAAAATATATTGTAACTCAGGGCATCAAAATATAAGTCTGAAAAGACTTAGCAGCCTTGCCACACCAAGCAAAATGTATCAACTGTGGTACAATTGCATTTTTTGACAAGAATTCTGCTATTGGAAATATTGCGTTGAATCGTCCTCTCCATGAGCATGGTATTAGCTTTAAACAGGTTAAGAGTCAGGAAAACTCAATACATTTTAGCTACAACTGTTAAAATGCCAGTGTATTCAATGACAAATGCAACAGAGTGAGACATTTAACCACTTTCTTTCAAATCTTTTCCTTTTTGGGGATTTGGACAACATTCCCCTTTAGGTCAATGCAGTATATACAGCCATATGTGTAAGAAAAAAAAAGTGCAGAAAACATGAAAATATCACTTTTCCTAAATTTCACTTCTGTCCTAAAACACAGCCATGCCATCAAACATCCTCTATGTTTTCTAATAATAATAACCCTAATCCTAGCTAAGGGTTTGGGTAGTTAGGGTTAGGGTTCAGATTGTCTTCAATGCAACCTAAGAGTCATTTAAGCAGAAAATATATTGTAACTCAGGGCATCAAAATATTAGTCTGAAAAGACTTAGCAGCCTTGCCACACCAAGCAAAATGTATCAACTGTGGTACAATTGCATTTTTTGACAAGAATGCTGCTATTGGAAATATTGCGTTGAATCGTCCTCTCCATGAGCATGGTATTAGCTTTAAACAGGTTAAGAGTCAGGAAAACTCAATACATTTTAGCTACAACTGTTAAAATGCCAGTGTATTCAATGACAAATGCAACAGAGTGAGACATTTAACCACTTTCTTTCAAATCTTTTCCTTTTTGGGGATTTGGACAACATTCCCCTTTAGGTCAATGCAGTATATACAGCCATTTGTGTAAGAAAAAAAAAGTGCAGAAAACATTAAAATATCGCTTTTCCTGAATTTCACTTCTGTCCTAAAACACAGCCATGCCATCAAACATCCTCTATATTTTCTATTAATGCTAACCCTAACCCTAGCTAAGGGTTTGGGTAGTTAGGGTTTGGGTTCAGATTTTCTTCAATGCAACCTAACACTAATTTAAGCAGAAAATATAACTCAGGGCATCAAAATATTATTCTTAAAAGACTAAGCAGCCTTGCCACACCAAGCAAAATGTATCAACTGTGGTACAATTGCATTTTTTGACAAGAATTCTGCTTTTGGAAATATTGCGTTGAATGGTCCTCTCCATGAGCATGGTATTAGTTTTAAACAGGTTAAGAGTCAGGAAAACCCAATACATTGTAGCTACAACTGTTAAAATGCCAGTGTATTCAATGACAAATGCAACAGAGTGAGACATTTAACCACTTTCTTTCAAATCTTTTCCTTTTTGGGGATTTGGACAACATTCCCCTTTAGGTCAATGCAGAATATACAGCCATATGTGCTAGAAAAAAAAAGTGCAGAAAACATGAAAATATCGCTTTTCATGAATTTCACTTCTGTCCTAAAACACAGCCATGCCATCAAACATCCTCTATATTTTCTATTAATGCTAACCCTAACCCTAGCTAAGGGTTTGGGTAGTTAGGGTTTGGGTTCAGATTTTCTTCAATGCAACCTAACACTCATTTAAGCAGAAAATATAACTCAGGGCATCAAAATATTACTCTTAAAAGACTATGGAGCCTTGCCACACCAAGCAAAATGTATCAACTGTGGTACAATTGCATTTTTTGACAAGAATTCTGCTTTTGGAAATATTGCGTTGAATGGTCCTCTCCATGAGCATGGTATCATCGTTAAACAGGTTAAGAGTCAGGAAAACCCAATACATTTTAGCTACAACTGTTAAAATGCCAGTGTATTTAATGACAAATGCAGCAGATTGAGACATTTAACCACATTCTTTCAAATGTTTTGTTTTTCAGAATTCTGCTATTGGAAATATTGCGTTGAATGGTCCTCTCCATGAGCATGGTATCATGGTTAAACAGGTTAAGAGTCAGGAAAACCCAATACATTTTAGCTACAACTGTTAAAATGCCAGTGTATTCAATGACAAATGCAACAGAGTGAGACATTTAACCACATTCTTTCAAAACCTTTCCTTTTTAGGGATTTGGACAACATTCCCCTTTAGGTCAATGCAGTATATACAGCCATATGTGCAAGAAAAAAAAAGTGCAGAAAACATGAAAATATCGCTTTTCCTGAATTTCACTTCTGTTCTAAAACACAGCCATGCCATCAAACATCCTCTATGTTTTCTAATAATAATAACTCTAACCCTAGCTAAGGGTTTGGGTAGTTAGGGTTAGGGTTCAGATTTTCTTCAATGCAACCTAACACTCATTTAAGCAGAAAATATAACTCAGGGCATCAAAATATTAGTCTGAAAAGACTAAGCAGCCTTGCCACACCAAGCAAAATGTATCAACTGTGGTACAATTGCATTTTTTGACAAGAATTCTGCTATTGGAAATGTTGCGTTGAATGGTCCTCTCCATGAGCATGGTATCATCGTTAAACAGGTTAAGAGTCAGGAAAACCCAATACATTTTAGCTAAAACTGTTCAAATGCCAGTGTATTCAATGGCAAATGCAGCAGATTGAGTCATTTAACCACATTCTTTGATATCTTTTGTTTTTCAGAATTCTGCTATTGGAAATATTGCGTTGAATCGTCCTCTCCATGAGCATGGTATTAGCTTTAAACAGGTTAAGAGTCAGGAAAACCCAATACATTTTAGCTACAACTGTTCAAATGCCAGTGTATTCAATGACAAATTCAGCAGATTGAGACATTTAACCACATTCTTTCAAATCTTTTGTTTTTCAGAATTCTGCTATTGGAAATATTGCGTTGAATGGTCCTCTCCATGAGCATGGTATCAGCCTTAAACAGGTTAAGAGTCAGGAAAACCCAATACATTTTAGCTACAACTGTTCAAATGCCAGTGTATTCAATGGCAAATGCAGCAGATTGAGACATTTAACCACATTCTTTCAAATCTTTTGTTTTTCAGAATTCTGCTATTGGAAATATTGCGTTGAATGGTCCTCTCCATAAGCATGGTATCAGCGTTAAACAGGTTATGAGTCAGGAAACCCAATACATTTTAGCTACAACTGTTCAAATGCCAGTGTATTCAATGACAAATGCAGCAGATTGAGACATTTAACCACATTCTTTCAAATCTTTTGTTTTTCAGAATTCTGCTATTGGAAATATTGCGTTGAATGGTCCTCTCCATGAGCATGGTATTAGTTTTAAACAGGTTAAGAGTCAGGAAAACCCAATACATTTTAGCTACAACTGTTAAAATGCCAGTGTATTCAATGACAAATGAAACAGAGTGAGACATTTAACCACTTACTTTCAAATCTTTTGCTTTTTGGGGATTTGGACAACATTCCCCTTTAGGTCAATGCAGTATATACAGCCATATGTGCAAGAAAAAAAAAGTGCAGAAAACATGAAAATATCACTTTTCCTAAATTTCACTTCTGTCCTAAAACACAGCCATGCCATCAAACATCCTCTATGTTTTCTAATAATAATAACCCTTACCCTAGCTAAGGGTTTAGGTGGTTAGGGTTAGGGTTCAGATTTTCTTCAATGCAACCTACCACTCATTAAAGCAGAAAATATATTGTAACTCAGGGCATCAAAATATTAGTCTGAAAAGACTTAGCAGCCTTGCCACACCAAGCAAAATGTATCAACTGTGGTACAATTGCATTTTTTGACAAGATTTCTGCTATTGGAAATATTGCGTTGAATGGTCTTCTCCATGAGCATGGTATCATCGTTAAACAAGTTAAGAGTCAGGAAAACCCAATACATTTTAGCTACAACTGTTCAAATGCCAGTGTATTCAATGACAAATGCAGCAGATTGAGACATTTAACCACATTCTTTCAAATCTTTTGTTTTTCAGAATTCTGCTATTGGAAATATTGCGTTGAATGGTCCTCTCCATGAGCATGGTATCAGCGTTAAACAGGTTAAGAGTCAGGAAAACCCAATACATTTTAGCTACAACTGTTCAAATGCCAGTGTATTCAATGGCAAATGCAGCAGATTGAGACATTTAACCACATTCTTTCAAATCTTTTGTTTTTCAGAATTCTGCTATTGGAAATATTGCGTTGAATGGTCCTCTCCATAAGCATGGTATCAGCGTTAAACAGGTTATGAGTCAGGAAACCCAATACATTTTAGCTACAACTGTTCAAATGCCAGTGTATTCAATGACAAATGCAGCAGATTGAGACATTTAACCACATTCTTTCAAATCTTTTGTTTTTCAGAATTCTGCTATTGGAAATATTGCGTTGAATGGTCCTCTCCATGAGCATGGTATTAGTTTTAAACAGGTTAAGAGTCAGGAAAACCCAATACATTTTAGCTACAACTTTTAAAATGCCAGTGTATTCAATGACAAATGAAACAGAGTGAGACATTTAACCACTTACTTTCAAATCTTTTGCTTTTTGGGGATTTGGACAACATTCCCCTTTAGGTCAATGCAGTATATACAGCCATATGTGCAAGAAAAAAAAAGTGCAGAAAACATTAAAATATCGCTTTTCCTGAATTTCACTTCTGTTCTAAAACACAGCCATGCCATCAAACATCCTCTATGTTTTCTAATAATAATAACCCTAACCCTAGCTAAGGGTTTGGGTAGTTAGGGTTAGGGTTCAGATTTTCTTCAATGCAACCTAACACTCATTTAAGCAGAAAATATAACTCAGGGCATCAAAATATTAGTCTGAAAAGACTTAGCAGCCTTGCCACACCAAGCAAAATGTATCAACTGTGGTACAATTGCATTTTTTGACAAGAATTCTGCTATTGGAAATGTTGCGTTGAATGGTCCTCTCCATGAGCATGGTATCATCGTTAAACAGGTTAAGAGTCAGGAAAACCCAATACATTTTAGCTAAAACTGTTCAAATGCCAGTGTATTCAATGGCAAATGCAGCAGATTGAGACATTTAACCACATTCTTTGAAATCTTTTGTTTTTCAGAATTCTGCTATTGGAAATATTGCGTTGAATGGTCCTCTCCATTAGCATGGTATCAGCGTTAAACAGGTTATGAGTCAGGAAAACCCAATACATTTTAGCTACAACTGTTCAAATGCCAGTGTATTCAATGACAAATTCAGCAGATTGAGACATTTAACCACATTCTTTCAAATCTTTTGTTTTTCAGAATTCTGCTATTGGAAATATTGCGTTGAATGGTCCTCTCCATGAGCATGGTATTAGTTTTAAACAGGTTAAGAGTCAGGAAAACCCAATACATTTTAGCTACAACTGTTAACATGCCAGTGTATTCAATGACAAATGCAACAGAGTGAGACATTTAACCACTTTCTTTCAAATCTTTTCCTTTTTGGGGATTTGGACAACATTCCCTTTTAGGTCAATGCAGTATATACAGCCATGTGTGTAAGAAAAAAAAAGTGCAGAAAACATGAAAATATCGCTTTTCCTGAATTTCACTTCTGTCCTAAAACACAGCCATGCCATCAAACATCCTCTATGTTTTCTAATAATAATAACCCTAACCCTAGCTAAGGGTTTGGGTAGTTAGGGTTAGGGTTCAGATTTTCTTCAATGCAACCTAACACTAATTTAAGCAGAAAATATAACTCAGGGCATCAAAATATTATTCTTAAAAGACTAAGCAGCCTTGCCACACCAAGCAAAATGTATCAACTGTGGTACAATTGCATTTTTTGACAAGAATTCTGCTATTGGAAATATTGCGTTGAATGGTCCTCTCCATAAGCATGGTATCAGCGTTAAACAGGTTATGAGTCAGGAAAACCCAATACATTTTAGCTACAACTGTTCAAATGCCAGTGTATTCAATGACAAATGCAGCAGATTGAGACATTTAACCACATTCTTTCAAATCTTTTGTTTTTCAGAATTCTGCTATTGGAAATATTGCGTTGAATGGTCCTCTCCATAAGCATGGTATCAGCGTTAAACAGGTTATGAGTCAGGAAAACCCAGTACATTTTAGCTACAACTGTTCAAATGCCAGTGTATTCAATGACAAATGCAGCAGATTGAGACATTTAACCACATTCTTTCAAATCTTTTGTTTTTCAGAATTCTGCTATTGGAAATATTGCGTTGAATGGTCCTCTCCATGAGCATGGTATCAGCGTTAAACAGGTTAAGAGTCAGGAAAACCCAATACATTTTAGCTACAACTGTTCAAATGCCAGTGTATTCAATGGCAAATGCAGCAGATTGAGACATTTAACCACATTCTTTCAAATCTTTTGTTTTTCAGAATTCTGCTATTGGAAATATTGCGTTGAATGGTCCTCTCCATAAGCATGGTATCAGCGTTAAACAGGTTAAGAGTCAGGAAACCCAATACATTTTAGCTACAACTGTTCAAATGCCAGTGTATTCAATGACAAATGCAGCAGATTGAGACATTTAACCACATTCTTTCAAATCTTTTGTTTTTCAGAATTCTGCTATTGGAAATATTGCGTTGAATGGTCCTCTCCATGAGCATGGTATTAGGTTTAAACAGGTTAAGAGTCAGGAAAACCCAATACATTTTAGCTACAACTGTTAAAATGCCAGTGTATTCAATGACAAATGAAACAGAGTGAGACATTTAACCACTTACTTTCAAATCTTTTCCTTTTTGGGGATTTGGACAACATTCCCTTTTAGGTCAATGCAGTATATACAGCCATGTGTGTAAGAAAAAAAAAGTGCAGAAAACATGAAAATATCGCTTTTCCTGAATTTCACTTCTGTCCTAAAACACAGCCATGCCATCAAACATCCTCTATGTTTTCTAATAATAATAACCCTAACCCTAGCTAAGGGTTTGGGTAGTTAGGGTTAGGGTTCAGATTTTCTTCAATGCAACCTAACACTAATTTAAGCAGAAAATATAACTCAGGGCATCAAAATATTATTCTTAAAAGACTAAGCAGCCTTGCCACACCAAGCAAAATGTATCAACTGTGGTACAATTGCATTTTTTGACAAGAATTCTGCTATTGGAAATATTGCGTTGAATGGTCCTCTCCATAAGCATGGTATCAGCGTTAAACAGGTTATGAGTCAGGAAAACCCAATACATTTTAGCTACAACTGTTCAAATAACAGTGTATTCAATGACAAATGCAGCAGATTGAGACATTTAACCACATTCTTTCAAATCTTTTGTTTTTCAGAATTCTGCTATTGGAAATATTGCGTTGAATGGTCCTCTCCATAAGCATGGTATCAGCGTTAAACAGGTTATGAGTCAGGAAAACCCAGTACATTTTAGCTACAACTGTTCAAATGCCAGTGTATTCAATGACAAATGCAGCAGATTGAGACATTTAACCACATTCTTTCAAATCTTTTGTTTTTCAGAATTCTGCTATTGGAAATATTGCGTTGAATGGTCCTCTCCATGAGCATGGTATCAGCGTTAAACAGGTTAAGAGTCAGGAAAACCCAATACATTTTAGCTACAACTGTTCAAATGCCAGTGTATTCAATGGCAAATGCAGCAGATTGAGACATTTAACCACATTCTTTCAAATCTTTTGTTTTTCAGAATTCTGCTATTGGAAATATTGCGTTGAATGGTCCTCTCCATAAGCATGGTATCAGCGTTAAACAGGTTAAGAGTCAGGAAACCCAATACATTTTAGCTACAACTGTTCAAATGCCAGTGTATTCAATGACAAATGCAGCAGATTGAGACATTTAACCACATTCTTTCAAATCTTTTGTTTTTCAGAATTCTGCTATTGGAAATATTGCGTTGAATGGTCCTCTCCATGAGCATGGTATTAGGTTTAAACAGGTTAAGAGTCAGGAAAACCCAATACATTTTAGCTACAACTGTTAAAATGCCAGTGTATTCAATGACAAATGAAACAGAGTGAGACATTTAACCACTTACTTTCAAATCTTTTGCTTTTTGGGGATTTGGACAACATTCCCCTTTAGGTCAATGCAGTATATACAGCCATATGTGCAAGACAAAAAAAGTGCAGAAAACATGAAAATATCACTTTTCCTAAATTTCACTTCTGTCCTAAAACACAGCCATGCCATCAAACATCCTCTATGTTTTCTAATAATAATAACCCTAACCCTAGCTAAGGGTTTGGGTAGTTAGGGTTAGGGTTCAGATTTTCTTCAATGCAACCTAACACTAATTTAAGCAGAAAATATAACTCAGGGCATCAAAATATTATTCTTAAAAGACTAAGCAGCCTTGCCACACCAAGCAAAATGTATCAGCTGTGGTACAATTGCATTTTTTGACAAGAATTCTGCTATTGGAAATATTGCGTTGAATGGTCCTCTCCATAAGCATGGTATCAGCGTTAAACAGGTTATGAGTCAGGAAAACCCAATACATTTTAGCTACAACTGTTCAAATGCCAGTGTATTCAATGACAAATGCAGCAGATTGAGACATTTAACCACATTCTTTCAAATCTTTTGTTTTTCAGAATTCTGCTATTGGAAATATTGCGTTGAATGGTCCTCTCCATGAGCATGGTATCAGCGTTAAACAGGTTAAGAGTCAGGAAAACCCAATACATTTTAGCTACAACTGTTCAAATGCCAGTGTATTCAATGGCAAATGCAGCAGATTGAGACATTTAACCACATTCTTTCAAATCTTTTGTTTTTCAGAATTCTGCTATTGGAAATATTGCGTTGAATGGTCCTCTCCATGAGCATGGTATCAGCGTTAAACAGGTTAAGAGTCAGGAAAACCCAATACATTTTAGCTACAACTGTTCAAATGCCAGTGTATTCAATGGCAAATGCAGCAGATTGAGACATTTAACCACATTCTTTCAAATCTTTTGTTTTTCAGAATTCTGCTATTGGAAATATTGCGTTGAATGGTCCTCTCCATAAGCATGGTATCAGCGTTAAACAGGTTATGAGTCAGGAAACCCAATACATTTTAGCTACAACTGTTCAAATGCCAGTGTATTCAATGACAAATGCAGCAGATTGAGACATTTAACCACATTCTTTCAAATCTTTTGTTTTTCAGAATTCTGCTATTGGAAATATTGCGTTGAATGGTCCTCTCCATGAGCATGGTATTAGTTTTAAACAGGTTAAGAGTCAGGAAAACCCAATACATTTTAGCTACAACTGTTAAAATGCCAGTGTATTCAATGACAAATGAAACAGAGTGAGACATTTAACCACTTACTTTCAAATCTTTTGCTTTTTGGGGATTTGGACAACATTCCCCTTTAGGTCAATGCAGTATATACAGCCATATGTGCAAGACAAAAAAAGTGCAGAAAACATGAAAATATCACTTTTCCTAAATTTCACTTCTGTCCTAAAACACAGCCATGCCATCAAACATCCTCTATGTTTTCTAATAATAATAATAACCCTAACCCTAGCTAAGGGTTTAGGTGGTTAGGGTTAGGGTTCAGATTTTCTTCAATGCAACCTGCCACTCATTAAAGCAGAAAATATATTGTAACTCAGGGCATCAAAATATTAGTCTGAAAAGACTTAGCAGCCTTGCCACACCAAGCAAAATGTATCAACTGTGGTACAATTGCATTTTTTGACAAGAATTCTGCTATTGGAAATATTACGTTGAATGGTCTTCTCCATGAGCATGGTATCATCGTTAAACAAGTTAAGAGTCAGGAAAACCCAATAAATTTTAGCTACAACTGTTAAAATGCCAGTGCATTCAATGACAAATGCAGCAGATTGAGACATTTAACCACATTCTTTCAAATCTTTTGTTTTTCAGAATTCTGCTATTGGAAATATTGCGTTGAATGGTCCTCTCCATAAGCATGGTATCAGCGTTAAACAGGTTATGAGTCAGGAAAACCCAATACATTTTAGATACAACTGTTCAAATGCCAGTGTATTCAATGACAAATGCAGCAGATTGAGACATTTAACCACATTCTTTCAAATCTTTTGTTTTTCAGAATTCTGCTATTGGAAATATTGCATTGAATGGTCCTCTCCATAAGCATGGTATCAGCGTTAAACAGGTTATGAGTCAGGAAAACCCAATACATTTTAGCTACAACTGTTCAAATGCCAGTGTATTCAATGACAAATGCAGCAGATTGAGACATTTAACCACATTCTTTCAAATCTTTTGTTTTTCAGAATTCTGCTATTGGAAATATTGCTTTGAATGGTCCTCTCCATGAGCATGGTATTAGTTTTAAACAGGTTAAGAGTCAGGAAAACCCAATACATTTTAGCTACAACTGTTAAAATGCCAGTGTATTCAATGACAAATGCGACAGAGTGAGACATTTAACCACATCCTTTCAAATCTTTTCCTTTTTGGGGATTTGGACAACATTCCCCTTTAGGTCAATGCAGTATATACAGCCATATGTGTAAGAAAAAAAAAGTGCAGAAAACATTAAAATATCGCTTTTCCTGAATTTCACTTCTGTCCTAAAACACAGCCATGCCATCAAACATCCTCTATGTTTTCTAATAATAATAACCCTAACCCTAGCTAAGGGTTTGGGTAGTTAGGGTTAGGGTTCAGATTTTCTTCAATGCAACCTAACACTCATTTAAGCAGAAAATATAACTCAGGGCATCAAAATATTAGTCTGAAAAGACTTAGCAGCCTTGCCACACCAAGCAAAATGTATCAACTGTGGTACAATTGCATTTTTTGACAAGAATTCTGCTATTGGAAATATTGCGTTGAATGGTCCTCTCCATGAGCATGGTATCATCATTAAACAGGTTAAGAGTCAGGAAAACCCAATACATTTTAGCTACAACTGTTCAAATGCCAGTGTATTCAATGGCAAATGCAGCAGATTGAGACATTTAACCACATTCTTTGAAATCTTTTGTTTTTCAGAATTCTGCTATTGGAAATATTGCGTTGAATGGTCCTCTCCATAAGCATGGTATCAGCGTTAAACAGGTTATGAGTCAGGAAAACCCAATACATTTTAGCTACAACTGTTCAAATGCCAGTGTATTCAATGACAAATTCAGCAGATTGAGACATTTAACCACATTCTTTCAAATCTTTTGTTTTTCAGAATTCTGCTATTGGAAATATTGCGTTGAATGGTCCTCTCCATGAGCATGGTATTAGTTTTAAACAGGTTAAGAGTCAGGAAAACCCAATACATTTTAGCTACAACTGTTAAAATGCCAGTGTATTCAATGACAAATGCAACAGAGTGAGACATTTAACCACTTTCTTTCAAATCTTTTGCTTTTTGGGGATTTGGACAACATTCCCCTTTAGGTCAATGCAGTATATACAGCCATATGTGCAAGAAAAAAAAAGTGCAGAAAACATGAAAATATCACTTTTCCTAAATTTCACTTCTGTCCTAAAACACAGCCATGCCATCAAACATCCTCTATAATTTCTAATAATAATAACCCTAACCCTAGCTAAGGGTTTGGGTGGTTAGGGTTAGGGTTCAGATTTTCTTCAATGCAACCTACCACTCATTAAAGCAGAAAATATATTGTAACTCAGGGCATCAAAATATTATTCTTAAAAGACTAAGCAGCCTTGCCACACCAAGCAAAATGTATCAACTGTGGTACAATTGCATTTTTTGACAAGAATTCTGCTATTGGAAATATTGCGATGAATGGTCCTCTCCATGAGCATGGTATCATCGTTAAACAGGTTAAGAGTTAGGAAAACCCAATACATTTTAGCTACAACTGTTCAAATGCCAGTGTATTCAATGGCAAATGCAGCAGATTGAGACATTTAACCACATTCTTTCAAATCTTTTGTTTTTCAGAATTCTGCTATTGGAAATATTGCGTTGAATGGTCCTCTCCATGAGCATGGTATTAGTTTTAAACAGGTTATGAGTCAGGAAAACCCAATACATTTTAGCTACAACTGTTAAAATGCCAGTGTATTCAATGACACATGCAACAGAGTGAGACATTTAACCACATTCTTTCAAATCTTTTCCTTTTTGGGGATTTGGACAACATTCCCCTTTAGGTCAATGCAGTATATACAGCCATATGTGCAAGAAAAATAAAGTGCAGAAAACATGAAAATATCGCTTTTCCTGAATTTCACTTCTGTCCTAAAACACAGCCATGCCATCAAACATCCTCTATGTTTTCTAATAATAATAACCCTAACCCTAGCTAAGGGTTTGGGTAGTTAGGGTTAGGGTTCAGATTTTCTTCAATGCAACCTAACAGTCATTTAAGTAGAAAATATAACTCAGGGCATCAAAATATTAGTCTGAAAAGACTTAGCAGCCTTGCCACACCAAGCAAAATGTATCAACTGTGGTACAATTGCATTTTTTGACAAGAATTCTGCTATTGGAAATATTGCGTTGAATGGTCCTCTCCATAAGCATGGTATCAGCGTTAAACAGGTTATGAGTCAGGAAAACCCAATACATTTTAGCTACAACTGTTCAAATGCCAGTGTATTCAATGACAAATGCAGCAGATTGAGACATTTAACCACATTCTTTCAAATATTTTGTTTTTCAGAATTCTGCTATTGGAAATATTGCGTTGAATTGTCCTCTCCATGAGCATGGTATTAGTTTTAAACAGGTTAAGAGTCATGAAAACCCAATACATTTTAGCTACAACTGTTAAAATGCCAGTGTATTCAATGACAAATGCGACAGAGTTAGACATTTAACCACGTCCTTTCAAATCTTTTCCTTTTTGGGGATTTGGAAACATTCCCCTTTAGGTCAATGCAGTATATACAGCCATATGTGTAAGAAAAAAAAAGTGCAGAAAACATTAAAATATCGCTTTTCCTGAATTTCACTTCTGTCCTAAAACACAGCCATGCCATCAAACATCCTCTATGTTTTCTAATAATAATAACCCTAACCCTAGCTAAGGGTTTGGGTAGTTAGGGTTAGGGTTCAGATTTTCTTCAATGCAACCTAACACTCATTTAAGCAGAAAATATAACTCAGGGCATCAAAATATTAGTCTGAAAAGACTTAGAAGCCTTGCCACACCAAGCAAAATGTATCAACTGTGGTACAATTGCATTTTTTGACAAGAATTCTGCTATTGGAAATATTGCGTTGAATGGTCCTCTCCATGAGCATGGTATCATCGTTAAACAGGTTAAGAGTCAGGAAAACCCAATACATTTTAGCTACAACTGTTCAAATGCCAGTGTATTCAATGGCAAATGCAGCAGATTGAGACATTTAACCACATTCTTTCAAATCTTTTGTTTTTCAGAATTCTGCTATTGGAAATATTGCGTTGAATGGTCCTCTCCATAAGCATGGTATCAGCGTTAAACAGGTTATGAGTCAGGAAAACCCAATACATTTTAGCTACAACTGTTCAAATGCCAGTGTATTCAATGACAAATTCAGCAGATTGAGACATTTAACCACATTCTTTCAAATCTTTTGTTTTTCAGAATTCTGCTATTGGAAATATTGCGTTGAATGGTCCTCTCCATGAGCATGGTATTAGTTTTAAACAGGTTAAGAGTCAGGAAAACCCAATACATTTTAGCTACAACAGTTAAAATGCCAGTGTATTCAAAGACAAATGCAACAGAGTGACACATTTAACCACTTTCTTTCAAATCTTTTCCTTTTTGGGGATTTGGACAACATTCCCCTTTAGGTCAATGCAGTATATACAGCCATATGTGTAAGAAAAAAAAAGTGCAGAAAACATGAAAATATCGCTTTTCCTGAATTTCACTTCTGTCCTAAAACACAGCCATGCCATCAAACATCCTCTATGTTTTCTAATAATAATAACCCTAACCCTAGCTAAGGGTTTGGGTAGTTAGGGTTAAGGTTCAGATTTTCTTCAATGCAACCTAACACTAATTTAAGCAGAAAATATAACTCAGGGCATCAAAATATTATTCTTAAAAGACTAAGCAGCCTTGCCACACCAAGCAAAATGTATCAACTGTGGTACAATTGCATTTTTTGACAAGAATTCTGCTATTGGAAATATTGCGTTGAATGGTCCTCTCCATAAGCATGGTATCAGCGTTAAACAGGTTATGAGTCAGGAAAACCCAATACATTTTAGCTACAACTGTTAAAATGCCAGTGCATTCAATGACAAATGCAGCAGATTGAGACATTTAACCACATTCTTTCAAATCTTTTGTTTTTCAGAATTCTGCTATTGGAAATATTGCGTTGAATGGTCCTCTCCATAAGCATGGTATCAGCGTTAAACAGGTTATGAGTCAGGAAAACCCAATACATTTTAGCTACAACTATTCAAATGCCAGTGTATTCAATGACAAATGCAGCAGATTGAGACATTTAACCACATTCTTTCAAATCTTTTGTTTTTCAGAATTCTGCTATTGGAAATATTGCGTTGAATGGTCCTCTCCATAAGCATGGTATCAGCGTTAAACAGGTTATGAGTCAGGAAAACCCAATACATTTTAGCTACAACTGTTCAAATGCCAGTGTATTCAATGACAAATGCAGCAGATTGAGACATTTAACCAAATTCTTTCAAATCTTTTGTTTTTCAGAATTCTGCTATTGGAAATATTGCGTTGAATGGTCCTCTCCATGAGCATGGTATTAGTTTTAAACAGGTTAAGAGTCATGAAAACCCAATACATTTTAGCTACAACTGTTAAAATGCCAGTGTATTCAATGACAAATGCGACAGAGTGAGACATTTAACCACATCCTTTCAAATCTTTTCCTTTTTGGGGATTTGGACAACATTCCCCTTTAGGTCAATGCAGTATATACAGCCATATGTGTAAGAAAAAAAAAGTGCAGAAAACATGAAAATATCGCTTTTCCTGAATTTCACTTCTGTCCTAAAACACAGCCATGCCATCAAACATCCTCTATGTTTTCTAATAATAATAACCCTAACCCTAGCTAAGGGTTTGGGTAGTTAGGGTTAGGGTTCAGATTTTCTTCAATGCAACCTAACACTCATTTAAGCAGAAAATATAACTCAGGGCATCAAAATATTAGTCTGAAAAGACTTAGCAGCCTTGCCACACCAAGCAAAATGTATCAACTGTGGTACAATTGCATTTTTTGACAAGAATTCTGCTATTGGAAATATTGCGTTGAATGGTCCTCTCCATGAGCATGGTATCATCGTTAAACAGGTTAAGAGTCAGGAAAACCCAATACATTTTAGCTACAACTGTTCAAATGCCAGTGTATTCAATGGCAAATGCAGCAGATTGAGACATTTAACCACATTCTTTCAAATCTTTTGTTTTTCAGAATTCTGCTATTGGAAATATTGCGTTGAATGGTCCTCTCCATGAGCATGGTATTAGTTTTAAACAGGTTAAGAGTCAGGAAAACCCAATACATTTTAGCTACAACAGTTAAAATGCCAGTGTATTCAAAGACAAATGCAACAGAGTGACACATTTAACCACTTTCTTTCAAATCTTTTCCTTTTTGGGGATTTGGACAACATTCCCCTTTAGGTCAATGCAGTATATACAGCCATATGTGTAAGAAAAAAAAAGTGCAGAAAACATGAAAATATCGCTTTTCCTGAATTTCACTTCTGTCCTAAAACACAGCCATGCCATCAAACATCCTCTATGTTTTCTAATAATAATAACCCTAACCCTAGCTAAGGGTTTGGGTAGTTAGGGTTAAGGTTCAGATTTTCTTCAATGCAACCTAACACTAATTTAAGCAGAAAATATTACTCAGGGCATCAAAATATTATTCTTAAAAGACTAAGCAGCCTTGCCACACCAAGCAAAATGTATCAACTGTGGTACAATTGCATTTTTTGACAAGAATTCTGCTATTGGAAATATTGCGTTGAATGGTCCTCTCCATAAGCATAGTATCAGCGTTAAACAGGTTATGAGTCAGGAAAACCCAATACATTTTAGCTACAACTGTTCAAATGCCAGTGCATTCAATGACAAATGCAGCAGATTGAGACATTTAACCACATTCTTTCAAATCTTTTGTTTTTCAGAATTCTGCTATTGGAAATATTGCGTTGAATGGTCCTCTCCATAAGCATGGTATCAGCGTTAAACAGGTTATGAGTCAGGAAAACCCAATACATTTTAGCTACAACTATTCAAATGCCAGTGTATTCAATGACAAATGCAGCAGATTGAGACATTTAACCACATTCTTTCAAATCTTTTGTTTTTCAGAATTCTGCTATTGGAAATATTGCGTTGAATGGTCCTCTCCATAAGCATGGTATCAGCGTTAAACAGGTTATGAGTCAGGAAAACCCAATACATTTTAGCTACAACTGTTCAAATGCCAGTGTATTCAATGACAAATGCAGCAGATTGAGACATTTAACCAAATTCTTTCAAATCTTTTGTTTTTCAGAATTCTGCTATTGGAAATATTGCGTTGAATGGTCCTCTCCATGAGCATGGTATTAGTTTTAAACAGGTTAAGAGTCATGAAAACCCAATACATTTTAGCTACAACTGTTAAAATGCCAGTGTATTCAATGACAAATGCGACAGAGTGAGACATTTAACCACATCCTTTCAAATCTTTTCCTTTTTGGGGATTTGGACAACATTCCCCTTTAGGTCAATGCAGTATATACAGCCATATGTGTAAGAAAAAAAAAGTGCAGAAAACATGAAAATATCGCTTTTCCTGAATTTCACTTCTGTCCTAAAACACAGCCATGCCATCAAACATCCTCTATGTTTTCTAATAATAATAACCCTAACCCTAGCTAAGGGTTTGGGTAGTTAGGGTTAGGGTTCAGATTTTCTTCAATGCAACCTAACACTCATTTAAGCAGAAAATATAACTCAGGGCATCAAAATATTAGTCTGAAAAGACTTAGCAGCCTTGCCACACCAAGCAAAATGTATCAACTGTGGTACAATTGCATTTTTTGACAAGAATTCTGCTATTGGAAATATTGCGTTGAATGGTCCTCTCCATGAGCATGGTATCATCGTTAAACAGGTTAAGAGTCAGGAAAACCCAATACATTTTAGCTACAACTGTTCAAATGCCAGTGTATTCAATGGCAAATGCAGCAGATTGAGACATTTAACCACATTCTTTGAAATCTTTTGTTTTTCAGAATTCTGCTATTGGAAATATTGCGTTGAATCGTCCTCTCCATGAGCATGGTATTAGCTTTAAACAGGTTAAGAGTCAGGAAAACCCAATACATTTTAGCTACAACTGTTAAAATGCCAGTGTATTCAATGACAAATGCAACAGAGTGAGACATTTAACCACTTTCTTTCAAATCTTTTGCTTTTTGGGGATTTGGACAACATTCCCCTTTAGGTCAATGCAGTATATACAGCCATATGTGCAAGAAAAAAAAAGTGCAGAAAACATGAAAATATCACTTTTCCTAAATTTCACTTCTGTCCTAAAACACAGCCATGCCATCAAACATCCTCTATGTTTTCTAATAATAATAACCCTAACCCTAGCTAAGGGTTTGGGTAGTTAGGGTTAGGGTTCAGATTTTCTTCAATGCAACCTTACACTCATTTAAGCAGAAAATATAACTCAGGGCATCAAAATATTAGTCTGAAAAGACTTAGCAGCCTTGCCACACCAAGCAAAATGTATCAACTGTGGTACAATTGCATTTTTTGACAAGAATTCTGCTATTGGAAATATTGCGTTGAATGGTCCTCTCCATGAGCATGGTATTAGCTTTAAACAGGTTAAGAGTCAGGAAAACCCAATACATTTTAGCTACAACTGTTAAAATGCCAGTGTATTCAATGACAAATGCAAAAGAGTGAGACATTTAACCACATTCTTTCAAATCTTTTCCTTTTTGGGGATTTGGACAACATTCCCCTTTAGGTCAATGCAGTATATACAGCCATATGTGCAAGAAAAATAAAGTGCAGAAAACATGAAAATATCGCTTTTCCTGAATTTCACTTCTGTCCTAAAACACAGCCATGCCATCAAACATCCTCTATGTTTTCTAATAATAATAACCCTAACCCTAGCTAAGGGTTTGGGTAGTTAGGGTTAGGGTTCAGATTTTCTTCAATGCAACCTAACAGTCATTTAAGTAGAAAATATAACTCAGGGCATCAAAATATTAGTCTGAAAAGACTTAGCAGCCTTGCCACACCAAGCAAAATGTATCAACTGTGGTACAATTGCATTTTTTGACAAGAATTCTGCTATTGGAAATATTGCGTTGAATGGTCCTCTCCATAAGCATGGTATCAGCGTTAAACAGGTTAAGAGTCAGGAAACCCAATACATTTTAGCTACAACTGTTCAAATGCCAGTGTATTCAATGACAAATGCAGCAGATTGAGACATTTAACCACATTCTTTCAAATCTTTTGTTTTTCAGAATTCTGCTATTGGAAATATTGCGTTGAATGGTCCTCTCCATGAGCATGGTATTAGGTTTAAACAGGTTAAGAGTCAGGAAAACCCAATACATTTTAGCTACAACTGTTAAAATGCCAGTGTATTCAATGACAAATGCGACAGAGTGAGACATTTAACCACATCCTTTCAAATCTTTTCCTTTTTGGGGATTTGGAAACATTCCCCTTTAGGTCAATGCAGTATATACAGCCATATGTGTAAGAAAAAAAAAGTGCAGAAAACATTAAAATATCGCTTTTCCTGAATTTCACTTCTGTCCTAAAACACAGCCATGCCATCAAACATCCTCTATGTTTTCTAATAATAATAACCCTAACCCTAGCTAAGGGTTTGGGTAGTTAGGGTTAGGGTTCAGATTTTCTTCAATGCAACCTAACACTCATTTAAGCAGAAAATATAACTCAGGGCATCAAAATATTAGTCTGAAAAGACTTAGAAGCCTTGCCACACCAAGCAAAATGTATCAACTGTGGTACAAATACATTTTTTGACAAGAATTCTGCTATTGGAAATATTGCGTTGAATGGTCCTCTCCATGAGCATGGTATCATCGTTAAACAGGTTAAGAGTCAGGAAAACCCAATACATTTTAGCTACAACTGTTCAAATGCCAGTGTATTCAATGGCAAATGCAGCAGATTGAGACATTTAACCACATTCTTTCAAATCTTTTGTTTTTCAGAATTCTGCTATTGGAAATATTGCGTTGAATGGTCCTCTCCATAAGCATGGTATCAGCGTTAAACAGGTTATGAGTCAGGAAAACCCAATACATTTTAGCTACAACTGTTCAAATGCCAGTGTATTCAATGACAAATTCAGCAGATTGAGACATTTAACCACATTCTTTCAAATCTTTTGTTTTTCAGAATTCTGCTATTGGAAATATTGCGTTGAATGGTCCTCTCCATGAGCATGGTATTAGTTTTAAACAGGTTAAGAGTCAGGAAAACCCAATACATTTTAGCTACAACTGTTAAAATGCCAGTGTATTCAAAGACAAATGCAACAGAGTGAGACATTTAACCACTTTCTTTCAAATCTTTTCCTTTTTGGGGATTTGGACAACATTCCCCTTTAGGTCAATGCAGTATATACAGCCATATGTGTAAGAAAAAAAAAGTGCAGAAAACATGAAAATATCGCTTTTCCTGAATTTCACTTCTGTCCTAAAACACAGCCATGCCATCAAACATCCTCTATGTTTTCTAATAATAATAACCCTAACCCTAGCTAAGGGTTTGGGTAGTTAGGGTTAGGGTTCAGATTTTCTTCAATGCAACCTAACACTAATTTAAGCAGAAAATATTACTCAGGGCATCAAAATATTATTCTTAAAAGACTAAGCAGCCTTGCCACACCAAGCAAAATGTATCAACTGTGGTACAATTGCATTTTTTGACAAGAATTCTGCTATTGGAAATATTGCGTTGAATGGTCCTCTCCATGAGCATGGTATCATCGTTAAACAGGTTAAGAGTCAGGAAAACCCAATACATTTTAGCTACAACTGTTCAAATGCCAGTGTATTCAATGGCAAATGCAGCAGATTGAGACATTTAACCACATTCTTTCAAATCTTTTGTTTTTCAGAATTCTGCTATTGGAAATATTGCGTTGAATGGTCCTCTCCATGAGCATGGTATTAGTTTTAAACAGGTTAAGAGTCAGGAAAACCCAATACATTTTAGCTACAACAGTTAAAATGCCAGTGTATTCAAAGACAAATGCAACAGAGTGACACATTTAACCACTTTCTTTCAAATCTTTTCCTTTTTGGGGATTTGGACAACATTCCCCTTTAGGTCAATGCAGTATATACAGCCATATGTGTAAGAAAAAAAAAGTGCAGAAAACATGAAAATATCGCTTTTCCTGAATTTCACTTCTGTCCTAAAACACAGCCATGCCATCAAACATCCTCTATGTTTTCTAATAATAATAACCCTAACCCTAGCTAAGGGTTTGGGTAGTTAGGGTTAAGGTTCAGATTTTCTTCAATGCAACCTAACACTAATTTAAGCAGAAAATATAACTCAGGGCATCAAAATATTATTCTTAAAAGACTAAGCAGCCTTGCCACACCAAGCAAAATGTATCAACTGTGGTACAATTGCATTTTTTGACAAGAATTCTGCTATTGGAAATATTGCGTTGAATGGTCCTCTCCATAAGCATGGTATCAGCGTTAAACAGGTTATGAGTCAGGAAAACCCAATACATTTTAGCTACAACTGTTAAAATGCCAGTGCATTCAATGACAAATGCAGCAGATTGAGACATTTAACCACATTCTTTCAAATCTTTTGTTTTTCAGAATTCTGCTATTGGAAATATTGCGTTGAATGGTCCTCTCCATAAGCATGGTATCAGCGTTAAACAGGTTATGAGTCAGGAAAACCCAATACATTTTAGCTACAACTATTCAAATGCCAGTGTATTCAATGACAAATGCAGCAGATTGAGACATTTAACCACATTCTTTCAAATCTTTTGTTTTTCAGAATTCTGCTATTGGAAATATTGCGTTGAATGGTCCTCTCCATAAGCATGGTATCAGCGTTAAACAGGTTATGAGTCAGGAAAACCCAATACATTTTAGCTACAACTGTTCAAATGCCAGTGTATTCAATGACAAATGCAGCAGATTGAGACATTTAACCAAATTCTTTCAAATCTTTTGTTTTTCAGAATTCTGCTATTGGAAATATTGCGTTGAATGGTCCTCTCCATGAGCATGGTATTAGTTTTAAACAGGTTAAGAGTCATGAAAACCCAATACATTTTAGCTACAACTGTTAAAATGCCAGTGTATTCAATGACAAATGCGACAGAGTGAGACATTTAACCACATCCTTTCAAATCTTTTCCTTTTTGGGGATTTGGACAACATTCCCCTTTAGGTCAATGCAGTATATACAGCCATATGTGTAAGAAAAAAAAAGTGCAGAAAACATTAAAATATCGCTTTTCCTGAATTTCACTTCTGTCCTAAAACACAGCCATGCCATCAAACATCCTCTATGTTTTCTAATAATAATAACCCTAACCCTAGCTAAGGGTTTGGGTAGTTAGGGTTAGGGTTCAGATTTTCTTCAATGCAACCTAACACTCATTTAAGCAGAAAATATAACTCAGGGCATCAAAATATTAGTCTGAAAAGACTTAGCAGCCTTGCCACACCAAGCAAAATGTATCAACTGTGGTACAATTGCATTTTTTGACAAGAATTCTGCTATTGGAAATATTGCGTTGAATGGTCCTCTCCATGAGCATGGTATCATCGTTAAACAGGTTAAGAGTCAGGAAAACCCAATACATTTTAGCTACAACTGTTCAAATGCCAGTGTATTCAATGGCAAATGCAGCAGATTGAGACATTTAACCACATTCTTTGAAATCTTTTGTTTTTCAGAATTCTGCTATTGGAAATATTGCGTTGAATGGTCCTCTCCATAAGCATGGTATCAGCGTTAAACAGGTTATGAGTCAGGAAAACCCAATACATTTTAGCTACAACTGTTCAAATGCCAGTGTATTCAATGACAAATTCAGCAGATTGTGACATTTAACCACATTCTTTCAAATCTTTTGTTTTTCAGAATTCTGCTATTGGAAATATTGCGTTGAATGGTCCTCTCCATGAGCATGGTATTAGTTTTAAACAGGTTAAGAGTCAGGAAAACCCAATACATTTTAGCTACAACTGTTAAAATGCCAGTGTATTCAAAGACAAATGCAACAGAGTGAGACATTTAACCACTTTCTTTCAAATCTTTTCCTTTTTGGGGATTTGGACAACATTCCCCTTTAGGTCAATGCAGTATATACAGCCATATGTGTAAGAAAAAAAAAGTGCAGAAAACATGAAAATATCGCTTTTCCTGAATTTCACTTCTGTCCTAAAACACAGCCATGCCATCAAACATCCTCTATGTTTTCTAATAATAATAACCCTAACCCTAGCTAAGGGTTTGGGTAGTTAGGGTTAGGGTTCAGATTTTCTTCAATGCAACCTAACACTAATTTAAGCAGAAAATATTACTCAGGGCATCAAAATATTATTCTTAAAAGACTAAGCAGCCTTGCCACACCAAGCAAAATGTATCAACTGTGGTACAATTGCATTTTTTGACAAGAATTCTGCTATTGGAAATATTGCGTTGAATGGTCCTCTCCATAAGCATGGTATCAGCGTTAAACAGGTTATGAGTCAGGAAAACCCAATACATTTTAGCTACAACTGTTAAAATGCCAGTGCATTCAATGACAAATGCAGCAGATTGAGACATTTAACCAGATTCTTTCAAATCTTTTGTTTTTCAGAATTCTGCTATTGGAAATATTGCGTTGAATGGTCCTCTCCATAAGCATGGTATCAGCGTTAAACAGGTTATGAGTCAGGAAAACCCAATACATTTTAGCTACAACTATTCAAATGCCAGTGTATTCAATGACAAATGCAGCAGATTGAGACATTTAACCACATTCTTTCAAATCTTTTGTTTTTCAGAATTCTGCTATTGGAAATATTGCGTTGAATGGTCCTCTCCATAAGCATGGTATCAGCGTTAAACAGGTTATGAGTCAGGAAAACCCAATACATTTTAGCTACAACTGTTCAAATGCCAGTGTATTCAATGACAAATGCAGCAGATTGAGACATTTAACCACATTCTTTCAAATCTTTTGTTTTTCAGAATTCTGCTATTGGAAATATTGCGTTGAATGGTCCTCTCCATGAGCATGGTATTAGTTTTAAACAGGTTAAGAGTCAGGAAAACCCAATACATTTTAGCTACAACTGTTAAAATGCCAGTGTATTCAATGACAAATGCAGCAGATTGAGACATTTAACCACATTCTTTCAAATCTTTTGTTTTTCAGAATTCTGCTATTGGAAATATTGCGTTGAATGGTCCTCTCCATGAGCATGGTATTAGTTTTAAACAGGTTAAGAGTCAGGAAAACCCAATACATTTTAGCTACAACTGTTAAAATGCCAGTGTATTCAATGACAAATGCAACAGAGTGAGACATTTAACCACTTTCTTTCAAATCTTTTGCTTTTTGGGGATTTGGACAACATTCCCCTTTAGATCAATGCAGTATATACAGCCATATGTGCAAGAAAAAAAAAGGTGCAGAAAACATGAAAATATCGCTTTTCCTGAATTTCACTTCTGTCCTAAAACACAGCCATGCCATCAAACATCCTCTATGTTTTCTAATAATAATAAACCTAACCCTAGCTAAGGGTTTGGGTAGTTAGGGTTAGGGTTCAGATTTTCTTCAATGCAACCTAACAGTCATTTAAGTAGAAAATATAACTCAGGGCATCAAAATATTAGTCTGAAAAGACTTAGCAGCCTTGCCACACCAAGCAAAATGTATCAACTGTGGTACAATTGCATTTTTTGACCAGAATTCTGCTATTGGAAATATTGCGTTGAATCGTCCTCTCCATGAGCATGGTATTAGCTTTAAACAGGTTAAGAGTCAGGAAAACCCAATACATTTTAGCTACAACTGTTAAAATGCCAGTGTATTCAATGACAAATGCAAAAGAGTGAGACATTTAACCACTTTCTTTCAAATCTTTTCCTTTTTGGGGATTTGGACAACATTCCCCTTTAGGTCAATGCAGTATATACAGCCATATGTGTAAGAAAAAAAAAGTGCAGAAAACATGAAAATATCGCTTTTCCTGAATTTCACTTCTGTCCTAAAACACAGCCATGCCATCAAACATCCTCTATGTTTTCTAATAATAATAAGCCTAACCCTAGCTAAGGGTTTGGGTAGTTAGGGTTAGGGTTCAGATTTTCTTCAATGCAACCTAACACTCATTTAAGCAGAAAATATAACTCAGGGCATCAAAATATTATTCTTAAAAGACTAAGCAGCCTTGCCACACCAAGCAAAATGTATCAACTGTGGTACAATTGCATTTTTTGACAAGAATTCTGCTATTGGAAATATTGCGTTGAATGGTCCTCTCCATAAGCATGGTATCAGCGTTAAACAGGTTATGAGTCAGGAAAACCCAATACATTTTAGCTACAACTATTCAAATGCCAGTGTATTCAATGACAAATGCAGCAGATTGAGACATTTAACCACATTCTTTCAAATCTTTTGTTTTTCAGAATTCTGCTATTGGAAATATTGCGTTGAATGGTCCTCTCCATAAGCATGGTATCAGCGTTAAACAGGTTATGAGTCAGGAAAACCCAATACATTTTAGCTACAACTGTTCAAATGCCAGTGTATTCAATGACAAATGCAGCAGATTGAGACATTTAACCACATTCTTTCAAATCTTTTGTTTTTCAGAATTCTGCTATTGGAAATATTGCGTTGAATGGTCCTCTCCATGAGCATGGTATTAGTTTTAAACAGGTTAAGAGTCAGGAAAACCCAATACATTTTAGCTACAACTGTTAAAATGCCAGTGTATTCAATGACAAATGCAACAGAGTGAGACATTTAACCACTTTCTTTCAAATCTTTTGCTTTTTGGGGATTTGGACAACATTCCCCTTTAGGTCAATGCAGTATATACAGCCATATGTGCAAGAAAAAAAAAGTGCAGAAAACATGAAAATATCGCTTTTCCTGAATTTCACTTCTGTCCTAAAACACAGCCATGCCATCAAACATCCTCTATGTTTTCTAATAATAATAACCCTAACCCTAGCTAAGGGTTTGGGTAGTTAGGGTTAGGGTTCAGATTTTCTTCAATGCAACCTAACAGTCATTTAAGTAGAAAATATAACTCAGGGCATCAAAATATTAGTCTGAAAAGACTTAGCAGCCTTGCCACACCAAGCAAAATGTATCAACTGTGGTACAATTGCATTTTTTGACAAGATTTCTGCTATTTGAAATATTGCGTTGAATGGTCCTCTCCATGAGCATGGTATCAGCGTTAAACAGGTTATGAGTCAGGAAAACCCAATACATTTTAGCTACAACTTCAAATGCCAGTGTATTCAATGACAAATGCAGCAGATTGAGACATTTAACCACATTCTTTCAAATCTTTTGTTTTTCAGAATTCTGCTATTGGAAATATTGCGTTGAATGGTCCTCTCCATGAGCATGGTATTAGTTTTAAACAGGTTAAGAGTCAGGAAAACCCAATACATTTTAGCTACAACTGTTAAAATGCCAGTGTATTCAATGACAAATGCAGCAGATTGAGACATTTAACCACATTCTTTCAAATCTTTTGTTTTTCAGAATTCTGCTATTTTAAATATTGCGTTGAATGGTCCTCTCCATGAGCATGGTATTAGTTTTAAACAGGTTAAGAGTCAGGAAAACCCAATACATTTTAGCTACAACTGTTAAAATGCCAGTGTATTCAATGACAAATGCAACAGAGTGAGACATTTAACCACTTTCTTTCAAATCTTTTGCTTTTTGGGGATTTGGAC
Organism: Lepisosteus platostomus; assembly: GCF_059453375.1. NCBI lineage: Eukaryota > Metazoa > Chordata > Actinopteri > Semionotiformes > Lepisosteidae > Lepisosteus > Lepisosteus platostomus. Next base: position 18,809,069 of record NC_142622.1, read on the forward strand.
AACATTCCCCTTTAGATCAATGCAGTATATACAGCCATATGTGCAAGAAAAAAAAAGTGCAGAAAACATGAAAATATCGCTTTTCCTGAATTTCACTTCTGTCCTAAAACACAGCCATGCCATCAAACATCCTCTATGTTTTCTAATAATAATAAACCTAACCCTAGCTAAGGGTTTGGGTAGTTAGGGTTAGGGTTCAGATTTTCTTCAATGCAACCTAACAGTCATTTAAGTAGAAAATATAACTCAGGGCATCAAAATATTAGTCTGAAAAGACTTAGCAGCCTTGCCACACCAAGCAAAATGTATCAACTGTGGTACAATTGCATTTTTTGACCAGAATTCTGCTATTGGAAATATTGCGTTGAATCGTCCTCTCCATGAGCATGGTATTAGCTTTAAACAGGTTAAGAGTCAGGAAAACCCAATACATTTTAGCTACAACTGTTAAAATGCCAGTGTATTCAATGACAAATGCAAAAGAGTGAGACATTTAACCACTTTCTTTCAAATCTTTTCCTTTTTGGGGATTTGGACAACATTCCCCTTTAGGTCAATGCAGTATATACAGCCATATGTGTAAGAAAAAAAAAGTGCAGAAAACATGAAAATATCGCTTTTCCTGAATTTCACTTCTGTCCTAAAACACAGCCATGCCATCAAACATCCTCTATGTTTTCTAATAATAATAAGCCTAACCCTAGCTAAGGGTTTGGGTAGTTAGGGATAGGGTTCAGATTTTCTTCAATGCAACCTAACACTCATTTAAGCAGAAAATATAACTCAGGGCATCAAAATATTATTCTTAAAAGACTAAGCAGCCTTGCCACACCAAGCAAAATGTATCAACTGTGGTACAATTGCATTTTTTGACAAGAATTCTGCTATTGGAAATATTGCGTTGAATGGTCCTCTCCATAAGCATGGTATCAGCGTTAAACAGGTTATGAGTCAGGAAAACCCAATACATTTTAGCTACAACTATTCAAATGCCAGTGTATTCAATGACAAATGCAGCAGATTGAGACATTTAACCACATTCTTTCAAATCTTTTGTTTTTCAGAATTCTGCTATTGGAAATATTGCGTTGAATGGTCCTCTCCATAAGCATGGTATCAGCGTTAAACAGGTTATGAGTCAGGAAAACCCAATACATTTTAGCTACAACTGTTCAAATGCCAGTGTATTCAATGACAAATGCAGCAAATTGAGACATTTAACCACATTCTTTCAAATCTTTTGTTTTTCAGAATTCTGCTATTGGAAATATTGCGTTGAATGGTCCTCTCCATGAGCATGGTATTAGTTTTAAACAGGTTAAGAGTCAGGAAAACCCAATAGATTTTGGCTACAACTGTTAAAATGCCAGTGTATTCAATGACAAATGCAACAGAGTGAGACATTTAACCACTTTCTTTCAAATCTTTTGCTTTTTGGGGATTTGGACAACATTCCCCTTTAGGTCAATGCAGTATATACAGCCATATGTGCAAGAAAAAAAAAGTGCAGAAAACATGAAAATATCACTTTTCCTAAATTTCACTTCTGTCCTAAAACACAGCCATGCCATCAAACATCCTCTATGTTTTCTAATAATAATAACCCTAACCCTAGCTAAGGGTTTGGGTAGTTAGGGTTAGGGTTCAGATTTTCTTCAATGCAACCTAACACTCATTTAAGCAGAAAATATAACTCAGGGCATCAAAATATTATTCTGAAAAGACTAAGCAGCCTTGCCACACCAAGCAAAATGTATCAACTGTGGTACAATTGCATTTTTTGACAAGAATTCTGCTATTGGAAATATTGCGTTGAATGGTCCTCTCCATAAGCATGGTATCAGCGTTAAACAGGTTATGAGTCAGGAAAACCCAATACATTTTAGCTACAACTGTTCAAATGCCAGTGTATTCAATGACAAATGCAGCAGATTGAGACATTTAACCAAATTCTTTCAAATCTTTTGTTTTTCAGAATTCTGCTATTGGAAATATTGCGTTGAATGGTCCTCTCCATGAGCATGGTATTAGTTTTAAACAGGTTAAGAGTCAGGAACACCATATACATTTTAGCTACAACTGTTAAAATGCCAGTATATTCAATGACAAATGCAACAGAGTGAGACATTTAACCACTTTCTTTCAAATCTTTTGCTTTCGGGGGATTTGGACAACATTCCCCTTTAGGTCAATGCAGTATATACAGCCATATGTGCAAGAAAAAAAAAGTGCAGAAAACATGAAAATAACACTTTTCCTAAATTTCACTTCTGTCCTAAAACACAGCCATGCCATCAAACATCCTCTATGTTTTCTAATAATAATAACCCTAACCCTAGCTAAGGGTTTGGGTGGTTAGGGTTAGGGTTCAGATTTTCTTCAATGCAACCTACCACTCATTAAAGCAGAAAATATATTGTAACTCAGGGCATCAAAATATTAGTCTGAAAAGACTTAGCAGCCTTGCTACACCAAGCAAAATGTATCAACTGTGGTACAATTGCATTTTTTGACAAGAATTCTGCTATTGGAAATATTGCGTTGAATGGTCCTCTCCATGAGCATGGTATTAGCTTTAAACAGGTTAAGAGTCAGGAAAACCCAATACATTTTAGCTACAACTGTTAAAATGCCAGTGTATTCAATGACAAATGCAAAAGAGTGAGACATTTAACCACATTCTTTCAAATCTTTTCCTTTTTGGGGATTTGGACAACATTCCCCTTTAGGTCAATGCACTATATACAGCCATATGTGCAAGAAAAAAAAAGTGCAGAAAACATGAAAATATCGCTTTTCCTGAATTTCACTTCTGTCCTAAAACACAGCCATGCCATCAAACATCCTCTATGTTTTCTAATAATAATAACCCTAACCCTAGCTAAGGGTTTGGGTAGTTAGGGTTAGGGTTCAGATTTTCTTCAATGCAACCTGACACTCATTTAAGCAGAAAATATACCTCAGGGCATCAAAATATTAGTCTGAAAAGACTTAGCAGCCTTGCCACACCAAGCAATATGTATCAACTGTGGTACAATTGCATTTTTTGACAAGAATTCTGCTATTGGAAATATTGCGTTGAATGGTCCTCTCCATGAGCATGGTATCATCGTTAAACAGGTTAAGAGTCAGGAAAACCCAATACATTTTAGCTACAACTGTTCAAATGCCAGTGTATTCAATGGCAAATGCAGCAGATTGAGACATTTAACCACATTCTTTCAAATCTTTTGTTTTTCAGAATTCTGCTATTGGAAATATTGCGTTGAATGGTCCTCTCCATAAGCATGGTATCAGCGTTAAACAGGTTAAGAGTCAGGAAAACCCAATAGATTTAGGCTACAACTGTTAAAATGCCAGTGTATTCAATGACAAATGCAACAGAGTGAGACATTTAACCACTTTCTTTCAAATCTTTTGCTTTTTGGGGATTTGGACAACATTCCCCTTTAGGTCAATGCAGTATATACAGCCATATGTGCAAGAAAAAAAAAGTGCAGAAAACATGAAAATATCGCTTTTCCTGAATTTCACTTCTGAGCTAAAACACAGCCATGCCATCAAACATCCTCTATGTTTTCTAATAATAATAACCCTAACCCTAGCTAAGGGTTTGGGTAGTTAGGGTTAGGGTTCAGATTTTCTTCAATGCAACCTAACACTCATTTAAGCAGAAAATATAACTCAGGGCATCAAAATATTATTCTGAAAAGACTAAGCAGCCTTGCCACACCAAGCAAAATGTATCAACTGTGGTACAATTGCATTTTTTGACAAGAATTCTGCTATTGGAAATATTGCGTTGAATTTTCCTCTCCATAAGCATGGTATCAGCGTTAAACAGGTTATGAGTCAGGAAAACCCAATACATTTTAGCTACAACTGTTCAAATGCCAGTGTATTCAATGACAAATGCAGAAGATTGAGACATTTAACCACATTCTTTCAAATCTTTTGTTTTTCAGAATTCTGCTATTGGAAATATTGCGTTGAATGGTCCTCTCCATGAGCATGGTATTAGTTTTAAACAGGTTAAGAGTCAGGAACACCCAATACATTTTATCTACAACTGTTAAAATGCCAGTATATTCAATGACAAATGCAACAGAGTGAGACATTTAACCACATTCTTTCAAATCTTTTCCTTTTTGGGGATTTGAACAACATTCCCCTTTAGGTCAATGCAGTATATACAGCCATATGTGTAAGAAAAAAAAAGTGCAGAAAACATGAAAATATCGCTTATCCTGAATTTCACTTCTGTCCTAAAACACAGCCATGCCATCAAACATCCTCTATGTTTTCTAATAATAATAACCCTAACCCTAGCTAAGGGTTTGGGTAGTTAGGGTTAGGGTTCAGATTTTCTTCAATGCAACCTAACAGTCATTTAAGTAGAAAATATAACTCAGGGCATCAAAATATTAGTCTGAAAAGACTTAGCAGCCTTGCCACACCAAGCAAAATGTATCAACTGTGGTACAATTGCATTTTTTGACAAGAATTCTGCTATTGGAAATATTGCGTTGAATGGTCCTCTCCATAAGCATGGTATCAGCGTTAAACTGGTTATGAGTCAGGAAAACCCAATACATTTTAGCTACAACTGTTCAAATGCCAGTGTATTCAATGACAAATGCAGCAGATTGAGACATTTAACCACATTCTTTCAAATCTTTTGTTTTTCAGAATTCTGCTATTGGAAATATTGCGTTGAATGGTCCTCTCCATAAGCATGGTATCAGCGCTAAACAGGTTATGAGTCAGGAAAACCCAATACATTTAAGCTACAACTGTTCAAATGCCAGTGTATTCAATGACAAATGCAGCAGATTGAGACATTTAACCACATTCTTTCAAATCTTTTGTTTTTCAGAATTCTGCTATTGGAAATATTGCGTTGAATGGTCCTCTCCATGAGCATGGTATTAGTTTTAAACAGGTTAAGAGTCAGGAAAACCCAATACATTTTAGATACAACTGTTAAAATGCCAGTGTATTCAATGACAAAGGCAACAGAGTGAGACATTTAACCACTTTCTTTCAAATCTTTTGCTTTTTGGGGATTTGGACAACATTCCCCTTTAGGTCAATGCAGTATATACAGCCATATGTGCAAGAAAATAAAAGTGCAGAAAACATGAAAATATCACTTTTCCTAAATTTCACTTCTGTCCTAAAACACAGCCATGCCATCAAACATCCTCTATGTTTTCTAATAATGATAACCCTAACCCTAGCTAAGGGTTTGGGTAGTTAGGGTTAGGGTTCAGATTTTCTTCAATGCAACCTAACACTCATTAAAGCAGAAAATATATTGTAACTCAGGGCATCAAAATATTAGTCTGAAAAGACTTAGCAGCCTTGCCACACCAAGCAAAATGTATCAACTGTGATACAATTGCATTTTTTGACAAGATTTCTGCTATTGGAAATATTGCGTTGAATGGTCCTCTCCATGAGCATGGTATCATCGTTAAACAAGTTAAGAGTCAGGAAAACCCAATAAATTTTAGCTACAACTGTTAAAATGCCAGGGCATTCAATGACAAATGCAGCAGATTGAGACATTTAACCACATTCTTTCAAATCTTTTGTTTTTCAGAATTCTGCTATAGGAAATGTTGCGTTGAATGGTCCTCTCCATAAGCATGGTATCAGCGTTAAACAGCTTATGAGTCAGGAAAACCCAATACATTTTAGCTACAACTGTTCAAATGCCAGTGTATTCAATGACAAATGCAGCAGATTGAGACATTTAACCAAATTCTTTCAAATCTTTTGTTTTTCAGAATTCTGCTATTGGAAATATTGCGTTGAATGGTCCTCTTCATGAGCATGGTATTAGTTTTAAACAGGTTAAGAGTCAGGAAAACCCAATAGATTTTGGCTACAACTGTTAAAATGCCAGTGTATTCAATGACAAATGCAACAGAGTGAGACATTTAACCACTTTCTTTCAAATCTTTTGCTTTTTGGGGATTTGGACAACATTCCCCTTTAGGTCAATGCAGTATATACAGCCATATGTGCAAGAAAAAAAAAGTGCAGAAAACATGAAAATATCGCTTTTCCTGAATTTCACTTCTGTCCTAAAACACAGCCATGCCATCAAACATCCTCTATGTTTTCTAATAATAATAACCCTAACCCTAGCTAAGGGTTTGGGTAGTTAGGGTTAGGGTTCAGATTTTCTTCAATGCAACCTAACAGTCATTTAAGTAGAAAATATAACTCAGGGCATCAAAATATTAGTCTGAAAAGACTTAGCAGCCTTGCCACACCAAGCAAAATGTATCAACTGTGGTACAATTGCATTTTTTGACAAGAATTCTGCTATTGGAAATATTGCGTTGAATGGTCCTCTCCATGAGCATGGTATTAGCTTTAAACAGGTTAAGAGTCAGGAAAACCCAATACATTTTAGCTACAACTATTCAAATGCCAGTGTATTCAATGACAAATGCAGCAGATTGAGACATTTAACCACATTCTTTCAAATCTTTTGTTTTTCAGAATTCTGCTATTGGAAATATTGCGTTGAATGGTCCTCTCCATAAGCATGGTATCAGCGTTAAACAGGTTATGAGTCAGGAAAACCCAATACATTTTAGCTACAACTGTTCAAATGCCAGTGTATTCAATGACAAATGCAGCAAATTGAGACATTTAACCACATTCTTTCAAATCTTTTGTTTTTCAGAATTCTGCTATTGGAAATATTGCGTTGAATGGTCCTCTCCATGAGCATGGTATTAGTTTTAAACAGGTTAAGAGTCAGGAAAACCCAATAGATTTTGGCTACAACTGTTAAAATGCCAGTGTATTCAATGACAAATGCAACAGAGTGAGACATTTAACCACTTTCTTTCAAATCTTTTGCTTTTTGGGGATTTGGACAACATTCCCCTTTAGGTCAATGCAGTATATACAGCCATATGTGCAAGAAAAAAAAAGTGCAGAAAACATGAAAATATCGCTTTTCCTGAATTTCACTTCTGTCCTAAAACACAGCCATGCCATCAAACATCCTCTATGTTTTCTAATAATAATAACCCTAACCCTAGCTAAGGGTTTGGGTAGTTAGGGTTAGGGTTCAGATTTTCTTCAATGCAACCTAACAGTCATTTAAGTAGAAAATATAACTCAGGGCATCAAAATATTAGTCTGAAAAGACTTAGCAGCCTTGCCAAACCAAGCAAAATGTATCAACTGTGGTACAATTGCATTTTTTGACAAGAATTCTGCTATTGGAAATATTGCGTTGAATGGTCCTCTCCATGAGCATGGTATTAGCTTTAAACAGGTTAAGAGTCAGGAAAACCCAATACATTTTAGCTACAACTGTTCAAATGCCAGTGTATTCAATGACAAATGCAGCAGATTGAGTCATTTAACCACATTCTTTCAAATCTTTTATTTTTCAGAATTCTGCTATTGGAAATATTGCGTTGAATGGTCCTCTCCATAAGCATGGTATCAGCGTTAAACAGGTTATGAGTCAGGAAAACCCAATACATTTTAGCTACAACTGTTCAAATGCCAGTGTATTCAATGACAAATGCAGCAGATTGAGACATTTAACCACATTCTTTCAAATCTTTTGTTTTTCAGAATTCTGCTATTGGAAATATTGCGTTGAATGGTCCTCTCCATGAGCATGGTATTAGTTTTAAACAGGTTAAGAGTCAGGAAAACCCAATACATTTTAGCTACAACTGTTAAAATGCCAGTGTATTCAATGACAAATGCAACAGAGTGAGACATTTAACCACTTTCTTTCAAATCTTTTGCTTTCTGGGGATTTGGACAACATTCCCCTTTAGGTCAATGCAGTATATACAGCCATATGTGCAAGAAAAAAAAAAGTGCAGAAAACATGAAAATATCACTTTTCCTAAATTTCAATTCTGTCCTAAAACACAGCCATGCCATCAAACATCCTCTATGTTTTCTAATAATAATAACCCTAACCCTAGCTAAGGGTTTGGGTGGTTAGGGTTAGGGTTCAGATTTTCTTCAATGCAACCTACCACTCATTAAAGCAGAAAATATATTGTAACTCAGGGCATCAAAATATTAGTCTGAAAAGACTTAGCAGCCTTGCTACACCAAGCAAAATGTATCAACTGTGGTACAATTGCATTTTTTGACAAGAATTCTGCTATTGGAAATATTGCGTTGAATGGTCCTCTCCATGAGCATGGTATTAGCTTTAAACAGGTTAAGAGTCAGGAAAACCCAATACATTTTAGCTACAACTGTTAAAATGCCAGTGTATTCAATGACAAATGCAAAAGAGTGAGACATTTAACCACATTCTTTCAAATCTTTTCCTTTTTGGGGATTTGGACACCATTCCCCTTTAGGTCAATGCACTTTATACAGCCATATGTGCAAGAAAAAAAAAGTGCAGAAAACATGAAAATATCGCTTTTCCTGAATTTCATTTCTGTCCTAAAACACAGCCATGCCATCAAACATCCTCTATGTTTTCTAATAATAATAACCCTAACCCTAGCTAAGGGTTTGGGTAGTTAGGGTTAGGGTTCAGATTTTCTTCAATGCAACCTAACAGTCATTTAAGTAGAAAATATAACTCAGGGCATCAAAATATTAGTCTGAAAAGACTTAGCAGCCTTGCCACACCAAGCAAAATGTATCAACTGTGGTACAATTGCATTTTTTGACAAGAATTCTGCTATTGGAAATATTGCGTTGAATGGTCCTCTCCATGAGCATGGTATCATCGTTAAACAGGTTAAGAGTCAGGAAAACCCAATACATTTTAGCTACAACTGTTCAAATGCCAGTGTATTCAATGACAAATGCAGAAGATTGAGACATTTAACCACATTCTTTCAAATCTTTTGTTTTTCAGAATTCTGCTATTAGAAATATTGCGTTGAATGGTCCTCTCCATAAGCATGGTATCAGCGTTAAACAGGTTATGAGTCAGGAAAACCCAATACATTTTAGCTACAACTGTTCAAATGCCAGTGTATTCAATGACAAATGCAGCAGATTGAGACATTTAACCACATTCTTTCAAATCTTTTGTTTTTCAGAATTCTGCTATTGGAAATATTGCGTTGAATGGTCCTCTCCATGAGCATGGTATTAGTTTTAAACAGGTTAAGAGTCAGGAAAACCCAATACATTTTAGCTACAACTGTTAAAATGCCAGTGTATTCAATGACAAATGCAACAGAGTGAGACATTTAACCACTTTCTTTCAAATCTTTTGCTTTCTGGGGATTTGGACAACATTCCCCTTTAGGTCAATGCAGTATATACAGCCATATGTGCAAGAAAAAAAAAGTGCAGAAAACATGAAAATATCACTTTTCCTAAATTTCACTTCTGTCCTAAAACACAGCCATGCCATCAAACATCCTCTATGTTTTCTAATAATAATAACCCTAACCCTAGCTAAGGGTTTGGGTGGTTAGGGTTAGGGTTCAGATTTTCTTCAATGCAACCTACCACTCATTAAAGCAGAAAATATATTGTAACTCAGGGCATCAAAATATTAGTCTGAAAAGACTTAGCAGCCTTGCTACACCAAGCAAAATGTATCAACTGTGGTACAATTGCATTTTTTGACAAGAATTCTGCTATTGGAAATATTGCGTTGAATGGTCCTCTCCATGAGCATGGTATTAGCTTTAAACAGGTTAAGAGTCAGGAAAACCCAATACATTTTAGCTACAACTGTTAAAATGCCAGTGTATTCAATGACAAATGCAAAAGAGTGAGACATTTAACCACATTCTTTCAAATCTTTTCCTTTTTGGGGATTTGGACACCATTCCCCTTTAGGTCAATGCACTATATACAGCCATATGTGCAAGGAAAAAAAAGTGCAGAAAACATGAAAATATCGCTTTTCCTGAATTTCATTTCTGTCCTAAAACACAGCCATGCCATCAAACATCCTCTATGTTTTCTAATAATAATAACCCTAACCCTAGCTAAGGGTTTGGGGAGTTAGGGTTAGGGTTCAGATTTTCTTCAATGCAACCTGACACTCATTTAAGCAGAAAATATAACTCAGGGCATCAAAATATTAGTCTGAAAAGACTTAGCAGCCTTGCCACACCAAGCAAAATGTATCAACTGTGGTACAATTGCATTTTTTGACAAGAATTCTGCTATTGGAAATATTGCGTTGAATGGTCCTCTCCATAAGCATGGTATCAGCGTTAAACTGGTTATGAGTCAGGAAAACCCAATACATTTTAGCTACAACTGTTCAAATGCCAGTGTATTCAATGACAAATGCAGAAGATTGAGACATTTAACCACATTCTTTCAAATCTTTTGTTTTTCAGAATTCTGCTATTGGAAATATTGCGTTGAATGGTCCTCTCCATGAGCATGGTATCAGCGTTAAGCAGGTTATGAGTCAGGAAAACCCAATACATTTTAGCTACAACTGTTCAAATGCCAGTGTATTCAATGACAAATGCAGCAGATTGAGACATTTAACCACATTCTTTCAAATCTTTTGTTTTTCAGAATTCTGCTATTGGAAATATTGCGTTGAATGGTCCTCTCCATGAGCATGGTATTAGTTTTAAACAGGTTAAGAGTCAGGAACACCCAATACATTTTAGCTACAACTGTTAAAATGCCAGTATATTCAATGACAAATGCAACAGAGTGAGACATTTAACCACATTCTTTCAAATCTTTTCCTTTTTGGGGATTTGAACAACATTCCCCTTTAGGTCAATGCAGTATATACAGCCATATGTGTAAGAAAAAAAAAGTGCAGAAAACATGAAAATATCGCTTATCCTGAATTTCACTTCTGTCCTAAAACACAGCCATGCCATCAAACATCCTCTATGTTTTCTAATAATAATAACCCTAACCCTAGCTAAGGGTTTGGGAAGTTAGGGTTAGGGTTCAGATTTTCTTCAATGCAACCTACCACTCATTAAAGCAGAAAATATATTGTAACTCAGGGCATCAAAATATTAGTCTGAAAAGACTTAGCAGCCTTGCCACACCAAGCAAAATGTATCAACTGTGGTACAATTGCATTTTTTGACAAGAATTCTGCTATTGGAAATATTGCGTTGAATGGTCCTCTCCATAAGCATGGTATCAGCGTTAAACAGGTTAAGAGTCAGGAAAACCCAATACATTTTAGCTACAACTGTTCAAATGCCAGTGTATTCAATGACAAATGCAGCAGATTGAGACATTTAACCACATTCTTTCAAATCTTTTGTTTTTCAGAATTCTGCTATTGGAAATATTGCGTTGAATGGTCCTCTCCATGAGCATGGTATTAGTTTTAAACAGGTTAAGAGTCAGGAAAACCCAATAGATTTTGGTACAACTGTTAAAATGCCAGTGTATTCAATGACAAATGCAACAGAGTGAGACATTTAACCACTTTCTTTCAAATCTTTTGCTTTTTGGGGATTTGGACAACATTCCCCTTTAGGTCAATGCAGTATATACAGCCATATGTGCAAGAAAAAAAAAGTGCAGAAAACATTAAAATATCGCTTTTCCTGAATTTCACTTCTGTCCTAAAACACAGCCATGCCATCAAACATCCTCTATGTTTTCTAATAATAATAACCCTAACCCTAGCTAAGGGTTTGGGTAGTTAGGGTTAGGGTTCAGATTTTCTTCAATGCAACCTAACAGTCATTTAAGTAGAAAATATAACTCAGGGCATCAAAATATTAGTCTGAAAAGACTTAGCAGCCTTGCCACACCAAGCAAAATGTATCAACTGTGGTACAATTGCATTTTTTGACAAGAATTCTGCTATTGGAAATATTGCGTTGAATCGTCCTCTCCATGAGCATGGTATTAGCTTTAAACAGGTTAAGAGTCAGGAAAACCCAATACATTTTAGCTACAACTGTTAAAATGCCAGTGTATTCAATGACAAATGCAAAAGAGTGAGACATTTAACAACTTTCTTTCAAATCTTTTCCTTTTTGGGGATTTGGACACCATTCCCCTATAGGTCAATGCAGTATACAGTATACAGCCATATGTGTAAGAAAAAAAAAGTGCAGAAAACATGAAAATATCGCTTTTCCTGAATTTCACTTCTGTCCTAAAACACAGCCATGCCATCAAACATCCTCTATGTTTTCTAATAATAATAACCCTAACCCTAGCTAAGGGTTTGGGTAGTTAGGGTTAGGGTTCAGATTTTCTTCAATGCAACCTAACAGTCATTTAAGTAGAAAATATAACTCAGGGCATCAAAATATTAGTCTGAAAAGACTTAGCAGCCTTGCCACACCAAGCAAAATGTATCAACTGTGGTACAATTGCATTTTTTGACAAGAATTCTGCTATTGGAAATATTGCGTTGAATGGTCCTCTCCATAAGCATGGTATCAGCGTTAAACAGGTTAAGAGTCAGGAAAACCCAATACATTTTAGCTACAACTGTTCAAATGCCAGTGTATTCAATGACAAATGCAGCAGATTGAGACATTTAACCACATTCTTTCAAATCTTTTGTTTTTCAGAATTCTGCTATTGGAAATATTACGTTGAATGGTCCTCTCCATGAGCATGGTATTAGTTTTAAACAGGTTAAGAGTCAGGAAAACCCAATAGATTTTGGCTACAACTGTTAAAATGCCAGTGTATTCAATGACAAATGCAACAGAGTGAGACATTTAACCACTTTCTTTCAAATCTTTTGCTTTTTGGGGATTTGGACAACATTCCCCTTTAGGTCAATGCAGTATATACAGCCATATGTGCAAGAAAAAAAAAGTGCAGAAAACATTAAAATATCGCTTTTCCTGAATTTCACTTCTGTCCTAAAACACAGCCATGCCATCAAACATCCTCTATGTTTTCTAATAATAATAACCCTAACCCTAGCTAAGGGTTTGGGTAGTTAGGGTTAGGGTTCAGATTTTCTTCAATGCAACCTAACAGTCATTTAAGTAGAAAATATAACTCAGGGCATCAAAATATTAGTCTGAAAAGACTTAGCAGCCTTGCCACACCAAGCAAAATGTATCAACTGTGGTACAATTGCATTTTTTGACAAGAATTCTGCTATTGGAAATATTGCGTTGAATCGTCCTCTCCATGAGCATGGTATTAGCTTTAAACAGGTTAAGAGTCAGGAAAACCCAATACATTTTAGCTACAACTGTTAAAATGCCAGTGTATTCAATGACAAATGCAAAAGAGTGAGACATTTAACAACTTTCTTTCAAATCTTTTCCTTTTTGGGGATTTGGACAACATTCCCCTATAGGTCAATGCAGTATATACAGCCATATGTGTAAGAAAAAAAAAGTGCAGAAAACATGAAAATATCGCTTTTCCTGAATTTCACTTCTGTCCTAAAACACAGCCATGCCATCAAACATCCTCTATGTTTTCTAATAATAATAACCCTAACCCTAGCTAAGGGTTTGGGTAGTTAGGGTTAGGGTTCAGATTTTCTTCAATGCAACCTAACAGTCATTTAAGTAGAAAATATAACTCAGGGCATCAAAATATTAGTCTGAAAAGACTTAGCAGCCTTGCCACACCAAGCAAAATGTATCAACTGTGGTACAATTGCATTTTTTGACAAGAATTCTGCTATTGGAAATATTGCGTTGAATGGTCCTCTCCATAAGCATGGTATCAGCGTTAAACAGGTTATGAGTCAGGAAAACCCAATACATTTTAGCTACAACTGTTCAAATGCCAGTGTATTCAATGACAAATGCAGCAGATTGAGACATTTAACCACATTCTTTCAAATCTTTTGTTTTTCAGAATTCTGCTATTGGAAATATTGCGTTGAATGGTCCTCTCCATGAGCATGGTATTAGTTTTAAACAGGTTAAGAGTCAGGAACACCCAATACATTTTAGCTACAACCGTTAAAATGCCAGTATATTCAATGACAAATGCAACAGAGTGAGACATTTAACCACATTCTTTCAAATCTTTTCCTTTTTGGGGATTTGAACAACATTCCCATTTAGGTCAATGAAGTATATACAGCCATATGTGTAAGAAAAAAAAAGTGCAGAAAACATGAAAATATCGCTTATCCTGAATTTCACTTCTGTCCTAAAACACAGCCATGCCATCAAACATCCTCTATGTTTTCTAATAATAATAACCCTAACCCTAGCTAAGGGTTTGGGTGGTTAGGGTTAGGGTTCAGATTTTCTTCAATGCAACCTACCACTCATTAAAGCAGAAAATATATTGTAACTCAGGGCATCAAAATATTAGTCTGAAAAGACTTAGCAGCCTTGCCACACCAAGCAAAATGTACCAACTGTGGTACAATTGCATTTTTTGACAAGAATTCTGCTATTGGAAATATTGCGTTGAATGGTCCTCTCCATAAGCATGGTATCAGCGTTAAACTGGTTATGAGTCAGGAAAACCCAATACATTTTAGCTACAACTGTTCAAATGCCAGTGTATTCAATGACAAATGCAGCAGATTGAGACATTTAACCACATTCTTTCAAATCTTTTGTTTTTCAGAATTCTGCTATTGGAAATATTGCGTTGAATGGTCCTCTCCATAAGCATGGTATCAGCGTTAAACAGGTTATGAGTCAGGAAAACCCAATACATTTAAGCTACAACTGTTCAAATGCCAGTGTATTCAATGATAAATGCAGCAGATTGAGACATTTAACCACATTCTTTCAAATCTTTTGTTTTTCAGAATTCTGCTATTGGAAATATTGCGTTGAATGGTCCTCTCCATAAGCATGGTAACAGCGTTAAACAGGTTATGAGTCAGGAAAACCCAATACATTTTAGCTACAACTGTTCAAATGCCAGTGTATTCAATGACAAATGCAGCAGATTGAGACATTTAACCACATTCTTTCAAATCTTTTGTTTTTCAGAATTCTGCTATTGGAAATATTGCGTTGAATGGTCCTCTCCATGAGCATGGTATTAGTTTTAAACAGGTTAAGAGTCAGGAAAACCCAATAGATTTAGGCTACAACTGTTAAAATGCCAGTGTATTCAATGACAAATGCAACAGAGTGAGACATTTAACCACTTTCTTTCAAATCTTTTGCTCTTTGGGGATTTGGACAACATTCCCCTTTAGGTCAATGCAGTATATACAGCCATATGTGCAAGAAAAAAAAAGTGCAGAAAACATGAAAATATCGCTTTTCCTGAATTTCACGTCTGTCCTAAAACACAGCCATGACATCAAACATCCTCTATGTTTTCTAATAATAATAACCCTAACCCTACCTAAGGGCTTGGGTAGTTAGGGTTTGGGTTCAGATTTTCTTCAATGCAACATAACACTCATTTAAGCAGAAAATATAACTCAGGGCATCAAAATATTATTCTTAAAAGACTAAGCAGCCGTGCCACACCAAGCAAAATGTATCAACTGTGGTACAATTGCATTTTTTGACAAGAATTCTGCTATTGTAAATATTGCGTTAAATGGTCCTCTCCATGAGCATGGTATCATCGTTAAACAGGTTAAGAGTCAGGAAAACCGAATACATTTTAGCTACAACTGTTCAAATGCCAGTGTATTCAATCACAAATGCAGCAGATTGAGACATTTAACCACATTCTTTCAAATCTTTTGTTTTTCAGAATTCTGCTATTGGAAATATTGCGTTGAATGGTCCTCTCCATGAGCATGGTATCAGCGTTAAACAGGTTAAGAGTCAGGAAAACCCAATACATTTTAGCTACAACTGTTCAAATGCCAGTGTATTCAATCACAAATGCAGCAGATTGAGACATTTAACCACTTTCTTTCAAATCTTTTCCTTTTTGGGGATTTGGACAACATTCCCCTTTAGGTCAATGCAGAATATACAGCCATATGTGCAAGAAAAAAAAAGTGCAGAAAACATGAAAATATCGCTTTTCCTGAATTTCAGTTCTGTCCTAAAACACAGCCATGCCATCAAACATCCTCTATGTTTCCTAATAATAATAACCCTAACCCTAGCAAAGGGCTTGGGTAGTTAGGGTTAGGGTTCAGATTTTCTTCAATGCAACCTAACAGTCATTAAAGCAGAAAATATATTGTAACTCAGGGCATCAAAATAATATTCTTAAAGACTAAGCAGCCTTGACACACCAAGCAAAATGTATCAACTGCGGTACAATTGCATTTTTTGACAAGAATTCTGCTATTGGAAATATTGCGTTGAATGGTCCTCTCCATGAGCATGGTATCATCGTTAAACAGGTTAAGAGTCAGGAAAACCCAATACATTTTAGCTACAACTGTTAAAATGCCAGTGTATTCAAAGACAAATGCAACAGAGTGAGACATTTAACCACTTTCTTTCAAATCTTTTGCTTTTTGGGGATTTGGACAAAATTCCCCTTTAGATCAATGCAGAATATACAGCCATATGTGCAAGAAAAATAAAGTGCAGAAAACATGAAAATATCGCTTTTCCTGAATTTCACTTCTGTCCTAAAACACAGCCATGCCATCAAACATCCTCTATGTTTTCTAATAATAATAACCCTAACCCTAGCTAAGGGTTTGGGTAGTTAGGGTTAGGGTTCAGATTTTCTTCAATGCAACCTAACAGTCATTTAAGTAGAAAATATAAATCAGGGCATCAAAATATTAGTCTGAAAAGACTTAGCAGCCTTTGCCACACCAAGCAAAATGTATCAACTGTGGTACAATTGCATTTTTTGACAAGAATTCTGCTATTGGAAATATTGCGTTGAATGGTCCTCTCCATAAGCATGGTATCAGCGTTAAACAGGTTATGAGTCAGGAAAACCCAATACATTTTAGCTACAACTGTTCAAATGCCAGTGTATTCAATGACAAATGCAGCAGATTGAGACATTTAACCACATTCTTTCAAATCTTTTTTTTTTTTTTCAGAATTCTGCTATTGGAAATATTGCGTTGAATGGTCCTCTCCATAAGCATGGTATCAGCGTTAAACAGGTTATGAGTCAGGAAAACCCAATATATTTTAGCTACAACTGTTCAAATGCCAGTGTATTCAATGACAAATGCAGCAGATTGAGACATTTAACCAAATTCTTTCAAATCTTTTGTTTTTCAGAATTCTGCTATTGGAAATATTGCGTTGAATGGTCCTCTCCATGAGCATGGTATCATCGTTAAACAGGTTAAGAGTCAGGAAAACCCAATAGATTTTGGCTACAACTGTGAAAATGCCAGTGTATTCAATGACAAATGCAAATAAGTGAGAAATTTAACCACTTTCTTTCAAAATCTTTTGCTTTTTGGGGATTTGGACAACATTCCCCTTTAGGTCAATGCAGTATATACAGCCATATGTGCAAGAAAAAAAAAGTGCAGAAAACATGAAAATATAGCTTTTCCTGAATTTCAGTTCTGTCCTAAAACACAGCCATGCCATCAAACATCCTCTATGTTTTCTAATAATAATAACCGTAACCCTAGCTAAGGGTTTGGGTAGTTAGGGTTAGGGTTCAGATTTTCTTCAATGCAACCTAACAGTCATTAAAGCAGAAAATATATTGTAACTCAGGGCATCAAAATAATATTCTTAAAGACTAAGCAGCCTTGACACACCAAGCAAAATGTATCAACTGTGGTACAATTGCATTTTTTGACAAGAATTCTGCTATTGGAAATATTGCGTTGAATGGTCCTCTCCATGAGCATGGTATCAGCGTTAAACAAGTTGAGAGTCAGGAAAACCCAATAAATTTTAGCTACAACTGTTTAAATACAAGTGCATTCAATGACAAATGCAACAGATTTAGACATTTAACCACTTTCTTTCAAATCTTTTGTTTTTCAGGGATTTGGACAACATTCCTATTTAGGGCAGTGCAGTACATAGCGCCCTATATTCTAGAAAAAAATGGGCAGAAAACATTAAAATATAGCTATTCCTGAATTTCACTTCTGTCCTAAAACACAGCCATGCCATCAAACATTCTCTATATTTTCTATTAATGCTAAACCTAATCCTAACTAAGGGTTTGGGTAGTTAGGGTTTGGGTTCAGATTTTCTTCAATGCAACATAACACTCATTTAAGCAGGGCTTCAAAATATTATTCTTAAAATATTAAAAATATTATTCTTAAAAGACTAAGCAGCCTTGCCACACCAAGCAATATGTATCAACTGTGGTACAATTGCATTTTTCGACAAGAATTCTGCTATTGGAAATATTGCGTTGAATGGTCCTCTCCATGAGCATGGTATCAGCGTTAAACAGGTTAAGAGTCAGGAAAACCGAATACATTTTAGCTACAACTGTTCAAATGCCAGTGTATTCAATGACAAATGCAGCAGATTGAGACATTTAACCACATTCTTTCAAATCTTATGTTTTTCAGAATTCTGCTATTGGAAATATTGCGTTGAATGGTCCTCTCCATGAGCATGGTATCAGCGTTAAACAGGTTAAGAGTCAGGAAAACCGAATACATTTTAGCTACAACTGTTCAAATGCCAGTGTATTCAATGACAAATGCAGCAGATTGAGACATTTAACCACTTTCTTTCAAATCTTTTCCTTTTTGGGGATTTGGACAACATTCCCCTTTAGGTCAAAGCAGAATATACAGCCATATGTGCAAGAAAAAAAAAGTGCAGAAAACATGAAAATATCGCTTTTCCTGAATTTCAGTTCTGTCCTAAAACACAGCCATGCCATCAAACATCCTCTATGTTTTCTAATAATAATAACCCTAACCCTAGCTAAGGGCTTGGGTAGTTAGGGTTAGGGTTCAGATTTTCATCAATGCAACCTAACAGTCATTAAAGCAGAAAATATATTGTAACTCAGGGCATCAAAATATTAGTCTGAAAAGACTTAGCAGCCTTGCCACACCAAGCAAAATGTATCAACTGTGGTACAATTGCATTTTTTGACAAGAATTCTGCTATTGGAAATATTTCGTTGAATGGTCCTCTCCATGAGCATGGTATCAGCGTTAAACAGGTTAAGAATCAGGAAAACCCAATACATTTTAGCTACAACTGTTAAAATGCCAGTGTATTCAATGACAAATAAAGCAGATTGAGACATTTAACCACATTCTTTCAAATCTTTTGTTTTTCAGAATTCTGCTATTGGAAATATTGCGTTGAATGGTCCTCTCCATGAGCATGGTATCAGCGTTAAACAGGTTAAGAGTCAGGAAAACCCAATACATTTTAGCTACAACTGTTCAAATGCCAGTGTATTCAATGACAAATGCAGCAAATTGAGACATTTAACCACTTTCTTTCAAATCTTTTCCTTTTTGGGGATTTGGACAACATTCCCCTTTAGGTCAATGCAGAATATACAGCCATATGTGCAAGAAAAAAAAGTGCAGAAAACATGAAAATATCGCTTTTCCTTAATTTCAGTTCTGTCCTAAAACACAGCCATGCCATCAAACATCCTCTATGTTTTCTAATAATAATAACCCTAACCCTAGCTAAGGGCTTGGGTAGTTAGGGTTAGGGTTCAGATTTTCTTCAATGCAACCTAACAGTCATTAAAGCAGAAAATATATTGTAACTCAGGGCATCAAAATAATATTCTTAAAGACTAAGCAGCCTTGACACACCAAGCAAAATGTATCAACTGTGGTACAATTGAATTTTTTGACAAGAATTCTGCTATTGGAAATATTGCGTTGAATGGTCCTCTCCATCAGCATGGTATCAGCGTTAAACAAGTTAAGAGTCAGGAAAACCCAATAAATTTTAGCTACAACTGTTTAAATACCAGTGCATTCAATGACAAATGCAACAGATTTAGACATTTAACCACTTTCTTTCAAATCTTTTGTTTTTCAGGGATTTGGACAACATTCCTATTTAGGGCAGTGCAGTACATAGCGCCCTATATTCTAGAAAAAAAATGGGCAGAAAACATTAAAATATAGCTATTCCTGAATTTCACTTCTGTCCTAAAACACAGCCATGCCATCAAACATTCTCTATATTTTCTATTAATGCTAAACTTAATCCTAACTAAGGGTTTGGGTAGTTAGGGTTTGGGTTCAGATTTTCTTCAATGCAACATAACACTCATTTAAGCAGGGCTTCAAAATATTATTCTTAAAATATTAAAAATATTATTCTTAAAAGACTAAGCAGCCTTGCCACACCAAGCAATATGTATCAACTGTGGTACAATTGCATTTTTCGACAAGAATTCTGCTATTGGAAATATTGCGTTGAATGGTCCTCTCCATGAGCATGGTATCAGCGTTAAACAGGTTAAGAGTCAGGAAAACCGAATACATTTTAGCTACAACTGTTAAAATGCCAGTGTATTCAATGACAAATGCAGCAGATTGAGACATTTAACCACATTCTTTCAAATCTTATGTTTTTCAGAATTCTGCTATTGGAAATATTGCGTTGAATGGTCCTCTCCATGAGCATGGTATCAGCGTTAAACAGGTTAAGAGTCAGGAAAACCCAATACATTTTAGCTACAACTATTCAAATGCCAGTGTATTCAATGACAAATGCAGCAGATTGAGACATTTAACCACATTCTTTCAAATCTTTTGTTTTTCAGAATTCTGCTATTGGAAATATTGCGTTGAATGGTCCTCTCCATGAGCATGGTATCAGCGTTAAACAGTTTAAGAGTCAGGAAAACCCAATACATTTTAGCTACAACTGTTAAAATGCCAGTTTATTCAATGACAAATGCAACAGAGTGAGACATTTAACCACTTTCTTTCAAATCTTTTCCTTTTTGGGGATTTGGACAACATTCCTATTTAGGGCAGGTCAGTACATAGAGCCCTATATTCTAGAAAAAAATGGCCAGAAAACATTAAAATATCGCTTTTCCTGAATTTCAGTTCTGTCCTAAAACACAGCCATGCCATCAAACATCCTCTATGTTTTCTAATAATAATAACCCTAACCCTAGCTAAGGGCTTGGGTAGTTAGGGTTAGGGTTCAGATTTTCTTCAATGCAACCTAACACTCATTAAAGCAGAAAATATATTGTAACTCAGGGCATCAAAATATTAGTCTGAAAAGACTAAGCAGCCTTGCCACACCAAGCAAAATGTATCAACTGTGGTACAATTGCATTTTTTGACAAGAATTCTGCTATTGGAAATATTGCGTTGAATGGTCCTCTCCATGAGCATGGTATCATCGTTAAACAGGTTAAGAGTCAGGAAAACCCTATACATTTTAGCTACAACTGTTAAAATGCCAGTGTATTCAATGACAAATGCAACAGAGTGAGACATTTAACCACTTTCTTTCAAATCTTTTGCTTTTTGGGGATTTGGACAAAATTCCCCTTTAGATCAATGCAGAATATACAGCCATATGTGCAAGAAAAAAAAAGTGCAGAAAACATTAAAATATCGCTTTTCCTGAATTTCACTTCTGTCCTAAAACACAACCATGCCATCAAACATCCTCTATGTTTTCTAATAATAATATCCCTAACCCTAGCTAAGCGTTTGGGTGGTTAGGGTTAGGGTTCAGATTTTCTTCAATGCAACCTAACACTCATTTAAGCAGAAAATATAACTCAGGGCATCAAAATATTAGTCTGAAAAGACTTAGCAGCCTTGCCACACCAAGCAAAATGTATCAACTGTGGTACAATTGCATTTTTTGACAAGAATTCTGCTATTGGAAATATTGCGTTGAATGGTCCTCTCCATGAGCATGGTATCAGCGTTAAACAGGATAAGAATCAGGAAAACCCAATACATTTTAGCTACAACTGTTAAAATGCCAGTGTATTCAATGACAAATGCAGCAGATTGAGACATTTGACCACATT